>NC_061514.1:55242778-55542778 GCF_022539505.1 Lolium rigidum | reverse complement strand
CCTTAAGTGGATCACCCAAGGTTTATCGAACTCGGGGAGGAAGAGGTCAAAGATATCCCTCTCATGCAACCCTGCAACCACAAAGCAAGAAGTCTCTTGTGTCCCCAACACACCTAATAGGTGCACTAGTTCGGCAAAGAGATAGTGAAATACAGGTGGTATGAATAAGAAGTAGCAACGGCACCAGAAAAGTGCTTTGCCCAGGACAGTAAACAAGTAGTAGTAACGCAGCGAGTAGTAACGCGATAGAAACGAGTAAACAAGCAGCGATATCGGTATTTAGGAACAAGGCCTAGGGATTAGACTTTCACTAGTGGACACTCTCAACTTTGATCACATAACGGAATAGATAAATGCATACTCTACACTCTTGTTGGATGATGAACACATTGCGTAGGATTACACGAACCCTCAATGCCGAAGTTAACAAGCTCCACAATTCAATGTTCATATTTAAATAACCTTAGAGTGCACGAAAGATCAATACGACTAAACCAAGTACTAACATAGCATGCACACTGTCACCTTCATGCTAAGAAAGGAGGCATAGATCATATCAATACTATCATAGCAATAGTTAACTTCATAATCTACAAGAGATCATAATCATAGCATAAACCAAGTACTAACACGGATGCACACACTGTCACCATTACACCGTGCAGGAGGAATAAAACTATTTTAATAACATTGCTAGAGTAGCACATAGATAAATTGTGATACAAAACACATTGCAATCATAAAGAGATATAAATAAGCACTTCACTATGCCATTCATAACGGTGAATAAGTATTCCGTGAAATATAGCCTAAGAGACCCACACGGTGCACACACTCGTCACCTTTACACACGTGGGACAAGGAGTCTCCGGAGATCACATAAGTAAAATTCACTTGACTAGCATAACGATATCTAGATTACAAGTATCATCATATGAATCTCAATCATGTAAGGCAGCTCATGAGATTATTGTATTGAAGTACATAGGAGAGAGATTAACCACATAGCTACCGGTACAACCCGAGCCTCGATGGAGAACTACTCCCTCCTCATGGGAGCAGCAGCGGTGATGAAGATGGCGGTGGAGATGGCAGCGGTGTCGATGGAGGAGCCTTCCGGGGGCACTTCCCCATTCCGGCGGCGTGCCGGAACAGAGACTCCTATCCCCCAGATCTTGGCTTCGCGATGGCGGCAGCTCTGGAAGGTTTTCTCTGGTTTTGTCGAACGTATCAGGGTTTTCGCGACGGAGGCTTTAAATAGGCGGAAGGGCAAGGTCGGTGGACTTCTGGGGGGCCCACACTATAGGGGGGCGCGGCCCCCCCTTGGCCACGCCGGCCTAGGGTTTGGTGGCCCTGTGCCCCTCTCTCGGCGGTTCTCGTGTGTTCGGATGCTTCCGGGCAAAATAGGAACCCGGGCGTTGATTTCGTCCGATTCCGAGAATATTTCTTCACTAGGATTTCGAAACCAAAAACAGCAGAAAACAACGAATCGGCACTTCGGCATCTTGTCAATAGGTTAGTTCCAGAAAACGCATAAATATGACATAAAGTGTGCATAAAACATGTAGATATTATCAATAATGTGGCATGGAACACAAGAAATTATCGATACGTCGGAGACGTATCAATGGGCCACTAGGGCGGTGCACCAGAAGGTTCCTTGACGGGCAAGACAAGGAAGCGATCAAATAAGGAAAGATTGGATCTAAATCTACTGTAAACATAGTCGTACTCGGTCAGACCTCTTGAGACCTGGCCTCCTATATAAAGGCCAGGAGAGGGGCTGCCGAGGGACACGATCAATCTTAGCAATCTTAGCCAACAAAAACTTAGAGCTAGGTCACCTTAGCAATAGCCATCTCGACGAGATCTCAGCCGAACTATTCGGCACCCCATTGTAACCCATTATCATCATAATCAAGAACAGACATGCTGGACGTAAGGGTTTTACCTCATCGAGGGCCCCGAACCTGGGTAAATCGCTCTCCCCGCTTGTCTGTGAACCGATGTCTCGTGTCAGCTTGCAGGATTCCATCAACCCTAAGCCCCTATCGGAGGGCATTGGCGAGGAGTACCCTCGACACACGGTGAACATGCCAGCAGCACCACCACCAGAGGAGGGCAACGCCCACATCTAGGCCACTATCGAGGCATCTGAACTCAAGGAGCTCAAGGTGTATCGTCGAGGTGCTCCGTGCCTCCTGTCTCGAGGCCGAGACATGTGTGGCTGCAGAAGACGCCGAGGCAACGGCCTTGTTCCATATGGCGCGGGAGCAGGATGAGGCCACCAGCCGCGCATGAGGAGGAGAAGCGCCAGGCGACTCACTTCTGGGCAACATAGCAGCATAAGGAGCTGGCCTACGCCGGAGCGGTGAGGCTGGCTAGGGTCAGGAGGCCAGCCACACCGCCGCACCCCTAGTCTCCATGGGAGGAGGCCCTGTGGTCGCCGTGGCTTGAGTCGACGATGGGGTCTGTGTCGTCTAGCCACAACAGCGGTGCCGTACACATCAAGCCCTTTAGTAGGGCTTGATTTTTTTAAAACTCGCATGATATATGTCGTTAACTAATACTACCTGATTAGCTACTTTATTTACTTTTTTACATTCCCCCCTTAATTTAGCCATTTTGGTTTGGGTGGCTGGAGCAACCCACAACCCAAACAGACATGAGGATGCTGGCTTGTGCTCCGTTGTCCACACAGCTGCCCAAACGAATAAAATTGGACACAAAAGGTGTTCGATTTGGATGGCAGTGTTGGAAATGGTCTTATGATCTGACTCAGTTTTTTCGGGTCTTTGGAACAAATTGTGGTAATTGTGCTCTTTGCAACATGGTCCTCTTCTTTTCAAATATCACTACTCAAAAACAAGACAAGTGGTTAAAGATTAGCTACGCCTCCACTCCTTTGAGCCTTTGAAGCTTCACGTGGTCCATGGTTAGGGATGTAAACGGATCGGATCGGATATTGATGTTACCATATCCTCTACCATATTTTTGTAATGGATTCGGATCGGAGCGGATAATGGTCGGATGCGGATTATATCGGATTACGGATATGGAGCGGATTCGGAGCGGACTCGGATCGGACACGGATTGACACAGATTATTAAGCAATGATTTTTTATGTAAAATATGTTCATAATTATAGACATTCGCTAAATGTGCACACTTGTTCGTACAACAAACCAACTTGCATGCTAATAGCATACATAGTTTGGCCGATGAACTAACTATATTGTGTGAATATTTAGGATTGTTCTAATTTTATCGGATTATCCTCTTTGGGGACATCGGATAATCCGTAACAATTGGCGAATAATCCGTATCCGTCGGATAGTATCAATACCATATCCGTCGGATAGTATCAATACCATATCCGCTACCGTATCCACCGGATATCCGCTTGACCACTATCCACATCCGTATCCATATCCGTCAGATTTCTAAAAATGCATACCATATCCTTAAAAATGGATGCGGAGAGGAAATGTCGGATAATCCGTAACAATTGGCGAATAATCTGTATCCGTCGGATAGTATCAATACCATATCCGTCAGATAGTATCAATACCATATCCGCCGGATATCCGCTTGACCACTATCCACATCCGTATCCATATCAATATCCGTCGGATTTCTAAAAATGCATACCATATCCTTAAAAATGGATGCGGAGAGGAAATGTAAAAAATGCGCAACTGGACCCGACAATCCTCCATCAGCTCCTGCCCACGATCTCGGGCTACCGAGCTTGCGATAGCGAACGGCTCAGTGGTGTATATAAGAGCATCTCCACTCGTCTCCCCACAGAGCCCCCCACGGCCACTTTTTTTCATCCGGACGGCGAAAAACGGCCCAGTCAGGCCCCCGGTTCCTCGTTTTGGTCCGGATTTGAGCCTATTTTCGTCCGGACTCCCCATGCCATCCTCGGTTTCCCGGGGTCTCCCGGGGACTCCGGATGAAGCTAAACCAACCGCCCACGCCCACGTGTCTCCTCTTTCGTCCGGATTCCCCGAGCCATCCTCTTTTTCCCCGAGAAACGCCGCTTGGGGAGCACACGACTGGGAAACTACTCCTCCCCACGCCAAATCTTCCTCCAATCCGGACGAAAATTTCGTCGGATTTGGGCGTGGGGAGCGCCAACGAGTGGGGATGCTCTAAAGCACTTGATGCGACTGTTGATTGCCAAGGTGGGACTAAACGAGTCCAGCTCTTCGCGGTGGCGGCCGCGCACCGAGCGAGTCCCTTCCTGGAGGCCCAAAGGCCCAGCGCCAAGTCAGACTGCACCCGAGTAGTCGGCCCAGAGCAACACAGCCTCGTGCGCGCAAAACAATTCCCCGGCCAATTCCTGGCTCCTCTCCCTAGTTCCATGACCATCCCATGGCGGCCGCACGCCGCACCCTAGCTCCATGGCGTCATCCTCCCTGTTTGTGCATTTGTCATCTCTGGCCACATTGTTTCTGCCTGCAGCCGCCAGACCGTGTTCTTTCCTGTTGCCTGGTCGCGCTCTTCTGTTCCAGTGGGATCTCCGACAGGTTTTGATTTTGCAGCGCAAGGAAACTTGCTGTTGATTCGTGCACGAAAACAGGAATGCCAGTATCTCCAAGTAGTACTGTATAAGAAACGAGCAAAGTCTTGGGGACGAGGCGTTTCTGATCCCGAGCTCAGATGAGCTCTTTTTATGGACCGCACATTTGTCCTTGGGGTGTGAGCAGGCTTGGCAGAAGCGGTTAGTTACAGTGCAAGGACCAGTTGTCTACGCGTATAGTGCCGAGCGATACGGCGTGACAGAGGTACAGGAGTTTAACGGGCGCACGACCCCTCCGACGCCCTCCCAGATCCCACCAACCATGGTCGCCCGCCCGCCTCCAACTCCGCCGCGGGATCGGACGTCGCGCCCACGCCGGAGGACTCCGCCGCCGCGCCGCGCGGCCGGGCACCGCCGCGCGCATCCGAGATCCTCCTCGGGGCCACCGCCCTGCCCGACGACCTCGCCTTCGACGCCACCGATCTCGGCGTCGTCGGGGAGTCCGGCGCCGGCGCGGCGACGAGGACGAGTACGAGGAGGAGGGGGCGGCAGCGGGGGCAGCCGCATGTTCCAGATGTTCCTCGAGGCCGGCGGCAGGCTCGCCGAGCCCAATCCCATGGACCCCGCCGCGCCCTACCACCATTCCAGAGCAGGGCAACACTCGTGTAGAAGCTCCATGACTTGGAGATGCTCGCGTGAGAGCTTAGGAACCTGGACGCCGAACCGCGGCAGCTGCACACTCGTACACCTAGGCTGGAGTGGGGCATGGAACCCGGCAGCCGTGAGCGCGTGCGACGGCGAGCGCGCGCGTTCGCCGCGTGTCGCGCGCGCCCGTCGAGTGCCGGCTCGAGGAGGTCGATGAGGCCCAGCTGAGGGTCGAACCGGACGAGAACCACGCGCCAGACCACGCCGGCGAGGTGGGCTGCGAGCTCGCGCGCGTTCACGGCCGGGCCTCGGCGAAGGCTCCTACGCGGACATGTCACCCACGGCGGGAGCGCGAGGCCGGCGGGGAGGGCGGGCCGCCGCCGACACCAAGAAGGCCATCTCCGACGCCAAGCTCGCGCTCGTTGACCGTCTTTGCACACACGGTACACACCGTCAACTGATATCCGTGTACGGCGCAGGTGTGGGGCCGGCGAAAGCAGACTGCACAGACATACGTATGAAGGAACAGTTGCAGACCACCTCTCCCCACGCGAACGAGTGGTCCAGAAAAAGAGCTCATCTGTGCCCGCGATCAGATGCGGTTTTCCGCAAAGTCTTGCAGTTCACACTTGTGTCGTTTCGTCTGGGTTTGATGAGACTTCAGAATTCAGATGCACCGCTATGGCGGCACTACACATAGTATCACAGTACAAGTTACGTGCTGGTACTTGACGTTCCGTGGCAGCAGACAGCTTAAATACATGATTCATGAATAATCTACAGTTCTGTTGAAATATTGGTCGTGAAAAGACCGGGAGGTGCCGAACACCACACATAAGAGATCAATGGCATACGCGTAGGGTGACGATTACGTTGAGTAACCCGGATGCAGCGTGCGTAGCAGCCGGATGCCGCGGCAATTGTTGACGTTTTAACAGCTTGAGGTTCACAGCGAAAAGAGATAGCTTCAGCCTGCTGGTAGTCACATATCTGTTGTTTCGGTCTATTCTAATAAATGCTGTTCTCATCCTTATCTGAACATTTACTTGGACCTGACCCTTTTATGTACTACTACCAAATCCTTGGATCAGCAAATGAGGTAACAATCGCTATCCTGCAAGTCTGGATCTTTCTTGATCGTTTTAGACCTGATGTGATACATGATCCGATCGATCTCTTCGGGTAGAAGATAGCACCGAGTTACTGACTCAGACGAGAGTGGGTCTGTACGGACATAGGATCGATAGTTGACCGTTGGAGCAGCCGGCCTTTTGCATGATCAATTGTTATTTTTATGACCTTGATCCCGGCCGGAAAGAAAGCTTAGCACTACCAAAGATTTTTTTCGATAAAGGATGCTTTATTACTTTAAAAAGCAATTACATCCAGCCTCTGCATAACCAGGATGGACACAGCCGTTTTGTTGTCTCAAATCCAAAAGGATAAATAATAAAAACTAGGCGAGATACATATCGGAACGATGAATCATATAACGCCTAAAGTGTAGGTGAGGCATCTATCCGTAGACTATGCTGCCACCCATGTAGGAAAAAAGTATCCCTCGCCGTAGCCTCCAACCGTGTACAGACCTCCGTACATAGCTGTCGGTTCTCCACTCGCTGTAGAGGTAACCATGAACGGAGAATACCTGTACATCTGTAGATGACCTGCAACAGAATAATTTTTGTCATTAAAGATCTTATCATTTCTACATAGCCAAAGCGCCCAGATAACTGCTAGCGCCCCCACCCTAAGAAGCAACTTAAACCTTGAATCTATACCATGAAGCCAATTGCCAAAGACATTGGCGACACTAGTCGGAGGATACAAGGTAGACGCTACTTGGATGACAGACCATATAGATCTCGCGAACTGGCACTGGAAGAATAAGTGTTTGATTGTTTCGTCCCGATGACAAAAAACACACCGTGTACTTCCATGCCAATTCCGCTTAACAAGATTGTCTTTGGTGAGAATAACCCCACGATGAAGATACCATCCAAAAAATTTAATTTTTAATGGTATCTTCATCTTCCAAATCTTCTTATTGTTGTCAACTGGTAAGTCAGAAAGAAGGATCGCATTGTAGAAAGATTTTACGGAAAAGGTACCATCTACATGAAGGTTCCATCTAAATTCGTCTGGTTCAGGTGATAAATGAATATCTCCGAGCCGTTGAATTAGGGTATTCCATGCCACGAGTCTTTGTCCAAGTAAAACCCGTCTGAACGTCACATTCGGAGGTGAGGTAGCCATTACAGTTGCAATGGTATCACCTTGGCGACGAGCAATCCTATACAGAGCAGGATACTGTTCACTTAAGGGTGCATTGTCTAGCCAAGCATCTTCCCGGAACCGTATCCGTGCTCCATTCCCGATTGAGAAAGTACCATGGCGAAAGAATACATTTTTTGTCGCCATAAGACCAGCCCGTAGTGAGAATCCCCAGGTTTCCAAACCACTTGGGATAATGTCTTCGAACCGATATACTTTCTCCGAAGAATAGTTTGCCAAGTCCCATCCTCGCTAAGTAGCTTAAACAGCCATTTACCCAGAAGAGCTGAATTCTTGACCTCCAGGTCATGAACTCCAAGCCCTCCTTGATCTTTGGGACTACAAACTATACTCCACTTAACCAGTTGATATTTCTTTTTCTCGCTGTCCCCTTGCCAAAAGAATCTGGATCGATAGTAATCGAGTTTATGCAGAATTCCTTTCGGTAGGATGAAGAATGATAACATATACAATACCATATTTGTGAGTACCGAATTAATGAGTACCAATCTTCCTCCCAGGGACAACAATTTACCTTTCCAACTACTAAGACATTTTTGTAATCTTTCTTCCACTAATTTCCATTCCGCGATTGTAAGTCTCCGATAATGAATCGGAATACCCAAATAACGAATAGGAAATTGGGCTTGCCCGCAACCAAACAACTCTGTATACAGAGCCGTATCGTTTTGGGCATCACCGAAACAGAACAATTCGCTTTTTTGGTAATTGATTTTCAATCCTGACAACTGCTCAAAAGCCGCCAAAATTAATTTCAGATTTTGAGCTTTTTCAAGATCATGATCCATAAACAGAATTGTATCGTCGGCATATTGAAGTATAGATAAACCACCATCAACCAGATGTGGAATCACTCCTTCAATCTGGCCATCAGCCTTGGCCCGCTCTATGAGTATAGCTAGCATATCCGCTACAATGTTAAACAACATCGGTGATAACGGATCCCCTTGGCGTAACCCTTTTCGTGTTTGAAAATAGTGGCCGGTGTCATCATTAACCCGGATTGCAACACTACCTCCATACGCAAAATCATTTATTAGAGCGCGCCACTCTGGAGAAAAACCTTTCATCCTGAGTGTCTGCTGTAGGAAAGACCACTTAACTTTATCATACGCCTTTTCAAAATCTAGTTTTAGAATAACCCCATGTAATTTCTTAGAATGCATCTCATGTACCGTCTCATGCAAGACCGTCACTCCATCAAGGATGTTCCTTCCTTGCATAAATGCTGTCTGTGATGGCTGGACAACATGATCCGCAACCGTATTAAGTCTAATGGTGGCCACTTTCGTGAAAATCTTGAAACTTACATTTAAGAGGCAAATAGGTCTATATTGTTGAATCTTTTCTGCCTCATTAACTTTCGGTAACAAGATTACTTCACCAAAATTTAGACGAAATAATTCTAGTTGTCCAATATGTAGGTCACTGAACAAATCTAGAAGGTCCGATTTAATCGTATCCCAGAAAATTTGATAAAACTTCGCTGGAAAACTATCAGGACCCGGTGCTTTGTTGCATTCCATTTGAAAAATTGCCTTCTGAACCTCTTCCTCAGTATAAGGTGCGGTTAGTAGACCATTTTCTTCCATAGAAACTTGGGGTATATCGTCCGTTAAGTCCTCATTAAGAGAGAAGGTGCTTTCCTCCGGAGGACCAAACAGACCTTTATAATAATTAGTAATGTAAGATTTGAGTTGCTCATGGCCTTCAATCAACCCTTCATCTTGAATAAGAGAATGAATACGTTTTTTCCGATGTCTCCCATTGGCTAATCCATGGAAATATCGCGTATTTGAATCTCCTTCCAATATGAATTGAGCTTTGGAACGTTGATACCATTTGAGTTCCTCCTCGCGAAGAAGACTCGCCATCTGCGCATTTGATTGATTTTTAAGTTCAATCTCTTGCGTAGACAACGGTCTAACCTCCGCAACAGCCTCAAGCTCATCAATTACATTTGATAAGCGAGCCTTCTCTTTTTTAAGGATACCGGCCGTATGGGCAGCCCAACCAGAGAGATGTTTGCGCATTGTCCGCATATTATTATTCCATCTCAAAATTGGAGTGCTGCCCCCGACCGGTCTCTCCCAAACCTTCTTAACCATATCATGAAATCCCTCTCGATGTAGCCAGCCAAGTTCAAATTTGAACGGCCGTTTACAAACAGGACAGGGATTCCTAGTAGTTAGGAGAATGGGAGCATGGTCAGACAGTTTTTCAATACGTTCTAGTGCACGGACTGACACCATAGGGTATTTATTTTCCCGTTCGGTATCCATCAACATGCGATCTAGTTTCTCGTATGTGGGTTCAGGCAAGCTGTTGGCCCAAGTAAACTGTCGACCGGACATAAACACCTCTCTTAAATCAAGGCTATCGATGACAGCATTGAACAAGAAAGGCCAATGTCCATCGAAACGGCCTTTACTTTTCTCGTGAGGATATCTCAACAAATTAAAATCGCCTCCGATTAAAATCGGATAAGGATTATCTTTTGTAAGATTTACCAACTCACGTAAAAAGTCAGCCTTAAAAGCATCCTGGGCGGCACCATACACAGCAACCGGACTCCACGTGAAACCGTCTGCTTTATTCTGAATGTCGAGCTTAATGTGATACTCTCCATCAGAACTAGCTAAGACAGTCATGGTGTCTATACGGACGCCAAGTAAAATGCCACCGGACCTACCACGAGGCGGGCGAGAAAACCACTGAAAGTTAATCCCGCCTGACAGTCGGTCGAGAAAACTTTGTGTGAAATTTCGCCTACCCGTGTCCGATATAGCAATGAAATCTAAATCATAATCACTACAACCATCGGCAATGTGGGAATGTTTAGCCAAGTCACCAAGACCTCTGCTATTCCGAAACATGCCATTCATCGAGAAACTATTTTAGATTTAGTATTCTTGCTATATCTACGAGATTTCTTTCCAGCCGACGATCGAGAACCACGTTCAGAAGCTTATAGATCAGAACTAGGCTCCACGTGTTCTAAATCGACTTCTGAAATATTACCAATAATAGCCGAGAGAAGCTGACCATCTAGGATGTCATCCTCTTCCTCATCGTCTACTACTGTTGTTTCATGCCCGAGTGGAAACATTCGGAACAACCGTTAGACGGTCAAGCTCCGTCTGTCTCAACACGTTGGCCGAAACTGAAATCTCATCAGACCTACTACCCATATTAACTCCTATGCTACTCAAATTTGAAGAAATACGAGTATCTGAAAACGAATTAAATGACTTGGATGGTTGCTTATTACCTGCCGTGTCGAGGTTCTTCTCAGCCTTACGCCGCATGGCTCTCTGCATGGCGTCATCATCCGTCGGCACCGCCCCATCCACCGCAAGAGCGTACCTCCCACTCCGCCTCACCGTCGGTTGAACAACGGGAGGAGGGACCGTGGGTGGCGGCTGCTGCAGGGTGGATACCGGCGATGGAGAAGTCGAGGGCGGTGGAGACCAAGCCGGTGAGGGAGAAGAGGTCATCGATACAGGGGTAGAAGGTGATGTAGCCCCTCGTATCACAGCAGCCCCAGGCGAGTCCCCCTTCGCGGGGAAGAGGGTGTCGAAGAAGAAGCGCCCTTCGTCCCATCAGCCTGCCCCTCCGCCCATGGAGGCGGTATCACGAGCTCAACGGGTCCGTCCGCGGGACACGACGAGACCCTCAAGGTCCGCTGCCCCGCATCCGGATGGCGCGGTAGCGTAGCGTCCTCCGCCGCACCGTGCGGCTGCGTATCGACCTCCGAAGTCGGCTCGCTGCGACGAAGGTGGCGACATGGCCGGCTGCTGCATAGCCGGCCGGTGCATCGGCCCCAATGCCGGCAGGCCCGTGGTCAGCTGCAGCGACGCTGGGGTCACCGCGGCCGACTGCTGCATGTTGTCGATAGGGACGCAGCGAGGCGCCTTCTGCACAGCCATCACGGCCCGACCGAACCAGGCCCACTAGAGGAGGCCTCCAGTGCCGCATCCGCCGGTTTGAATCGCGGCTCGAGACCCGCCGCGATCAACGGCCGCACCGCCGGCTCCTCGGCCGTCACCGAAGGCGAAGCTGCCGGCGTCGCCTCCACCACCACGCAAGGGCGAGCGGCGGCGGTGAAGATGACGCTGGAATGATACGGGACCTGCTCGATCTCCCGTGATCGTATGCTGTTGTCGATAGGGACGCATCGAGGTGCCTTCTGCACAGCCATCACGGCCCGATCGAACCAGGCCCATCGACTTTGCGGCCCACTAGAGGAGGCCTCCAGTGCCGCATCCGCCGGTTTGAATCGCGGCTCGAGACCCGCCGCGATCAACGGCTGCACCGCCGGCTCCTCGGCCGTCACCGAAGGCGAGGCTGCCGGCGTCGCCTCCACCACCATGCGACTCAGCGTCGGAGACGCCCCAAGCACCACGGAGGTAGCAGACCCCAACGAAGGATCCACCGGCGCGATCGCCGCCGGCCGACGTGCCGTGGCTGCAGCGAGGAAGTCCCCAAAGACAGGCGCCGGCGTGACTCGACGACGCGGAAGCGGGCCTCTCCAGGGCTTCATCCGCGGCATCCGAGAAAGCCGCAGGCCTACCGGCGACGAGGACGCCGCCCTCATCACAGACCTCTTGACCTTCTCCCTCGGCGGCGGCAACGCAGACCTTGCCTGCTCCGACAACCTGCACGACGAAAAACGTACCTCCGGCGACGCAGACCTTGACCATTCCCTGGACTCAGACGTCGAGAATCCGATCTTTGTCCAGAAGTCTTGTCTCACCTCCTCTAGGGACAATTCCGGCAACCGCCCGATCTGCTGCACTGCTGGTTCAAACCCAAGCACCGACCACGCCGCCTCCTCCGCCGTCTCCCGCGTCTTCTCGTCAGAATCCTCGTCCTCCGCTAGGCAGCAGAATCTGGATCCAACGGTTGGCCGCGCCGGCGAGGGAGGAGCCGATGCGCCGGCGGCACGCGCGGGATCCGACCGAGCCGCCCCATCACGCGCAGGCCCCATCACGCGCCACGGAACTCCAGTTCTTCGACCCGATCGAATTGCGGGCGATAGGACGGATACTTTGCCTCCGCCTCGCGATCTGGACGTGCAGGGCCGACGGGATTGGACCCTGTCGTGGAGCCGGATCACACGAGCGGCGGCGGCGCGCGGGGCTCCGGCCAGGTGCCTCCGTGTGGCGCGGGGACGGCCGGCCGGATCGGCGGGCGGGTGGTCGATCGGCGGGCGGGCGGCGTTGCCAGCTAGGAGCTCTCTCGTAACACGTACGCTCGTAGCACTACCAAAGATGATTACAGATGATCATGCGACTTTGATTTATTTATTTCTCTTATGTTCGGTAAGCGCCAACAAATTTCAAAGAATCCAAGTACAGAATGTACGGCTGTTGGCTTCACTGTCCGAAACCTCTGGTTTTCGATCTAGCTAGTACTAGATCCTACTAACCACGCAAAAAACAACCTTTGTGAAGTCGTTTGGTATCCATCATTTGGGCCTGGAATCCTGAAATTCATTTTGAAATTTTATAGGTGGGCTATTTGGTTGCTATAGAATTGGGCCGTCATTTCATTTAAGAAATCTAGCAAAATGATGTCATGGGTAAACACAATTCCAAGCCGAGACCTGTCATTTGTGTTTCTCTATGGAAGCCATTTACAAATTCAATATTGAATTCTGCTATCATTTGTAATTCCTATGGCAACCAAACAAGTGTTCATTTCTGGAATTACAATGTAAATAAAATAAATACATGTATTCATTTCAAAATGCTACAAACAAAATAAAAGCCTGGCTTTCAAACGACTCCTTAGGCTCTAGAGACTTCAATAAAACTTTGGCTACCCGATCGGCAACCAATATTGGACTCCAGCTAACCGGTTGTACTGGATTGATTATGTATAGTATGTAGTCCATCCACTCTAATCAATAAGCTGCTTTCGCTTTCTATGTTTTTTCTTTGACCAAAAAATATTTAAAATATATCAAGATTGTTGATATAAAATTAGTATCATTAGAAAGTTTTTTTAATACGAATCCAATAATTTTAATTATATATAATATAATCAAGATTTTGTTGGTCAATATTTTCTGTCACCTCCAGGAATAAAATGAGGACAAAGTCCTCTAATTATCCCACTGGCAGAGCCTTTAA
The DNA here is from genome assembly GCF_022539505.1 of Lolium rigidum. NCBI lineage: Eukaryota > Viridiplantae > Streptophyta > Magnoliopsida > Poales > Poaceae > Lolium > Lolium rigidum. Next base: position 55,529,173 of record NC_061514.1, on the reverse strand, counting down.
CCAATATATTGGAAAAGACATCAATAATAAAATTAAAGAGAAGAGGTGCAAAAGGATCACCTTCAACATTATAAATCCTTACACCTACAGAACCCCCTTGTGTGATTTTCTTGATCTTGGGACTAAAACCTCTAAGCAAACACTTTCTAATGACATGTTGGATGGGAAAGCTTCTATCCACAGAAGCAAAAAAGGGATTTTTAAAGAAACTTGTCTTGCTAGTATTCCCTTTTACATCTTTTACAATTTTAAATTTTGAAAGTGGGCTTTGATTTTGATCGATACTCAATTGGCCAACTGTATGTCGAGTGATAAATAAGGGTATAAGAAAATTTGTTTAGCCAAATGGTCATCTGTTTGCATGAAGAAAGGGCATGTGTGCTTAGGGATTCCTAATCTCCAAGAACCTCAATGTTTGTCTGATAGAATCCTAGATTAAGGGATATATATTCAAGGTGAAGGTAGCTTGTGGAAGAAAATAGTAGATGGTAAGTATAATACATAAAAGCACCAAATAGTTTGTGTTGCTAGGAAATACATCCCTCCATTTTCTGGAAGGGTGTCATGTGGGTGGCTAGCTCTGTGAATTTCAGATATAAATGAAAAGTAGAAAATGGTAGATCCATTAGATTTTGGGAGGACACTTAGTTTGGGAATGCCCCCATGGCAACACAATTTTTGGAAATTTATTTTGTGTAAACAAGTAAATACTCAGTAGTTATGTCATCATATATATACGATGGCTGAACATATATAGGTCTTCACTAGATGAGAAGAAATGTGGAGGCGCGATAGTTGAAAGTGTAGGAAAGTACAAACGTGCCGAACATGCTTGGTAGTACTGGGGCCCATGACTAGCTTCAAAGTCAAGCAGGCAGCGCCAAAGTCGAACGTGCATGTTACGTACGTTACGTACGTACGCACAAAGTCAGAGAGATACCCATCTTCTACCATGGGGATAGGGTGCTGGATAGATGTCTATGCGTACTATATCCAGTGCGAACATGTTAATATAGTCCATATAGCTTTGCTGATTCTCGTAAATGTGTCAGTCTCCAAGAATGCGCATCACTAGCCTAGCAAAATCCCTCTTCAATCTCGAACACACATCCCTAGCTTAGGTGTGAAATGTACTTGGGCATTCGATCGATACATTGCAGACCCATAGACGGACATGAGTGTTGTAAGCGTAGATCGGGGCGCACGAGCGGGCCATACGATCGAAACTTGTTGGCTGCCGCGTGACCACGACAGCGACCACGACCAGATCAACAGTGCCGCGAGCCGTGGCGCTTCATAAACCACCACCATCTATCTCCCCACGGGTGACGGCGAGGTGCCTGGCCTGTAACCGCCGCGCCACCACCAGTGAATGGCCTGCGCGCCCGCGGACAGCAACGGCCCGGGAGCCCGACCGCGCGCGTGCAACAAAATTTCGCGGGCATTGAATGCGGGGTTCACACTTCGCCATCGCCGGGCCGGGCTCGTCGACGGCGACGGCGACAGCTCGCACCGGCGACAGACAAACCGCTCGCTGCTGGCGCGTCGCCTCGCGAGCCACAGCTCTAGATTGCTTGCAGTTCACACCTGCCCTGTCCACCCATAAACCGGCGATGGCGCGGCCGTCGCCCGCCTGTCGCAGTTGAAAGCCATCTTCCCGCCTAAGCTGATACTACGAGTAAAGACCGATGGGGATGCGGGAGACGAGCTGGCGCCATCGTATCCGCCATGGATCCGCGGGTGCGATCGGCATCGGAGATTCAGAAGTGTTTATGCACGTCGGGGTCACGGGACAGAGACCGTCCGTCCGGTGTTCGGGCTAGCTAGACCGATCGTTTTCGTTCTGTTTTCTTTAGCTTTCGACCATCGATCGATCCGGTGCCGGCGGTATCTTGGCCGGGGGTCGATCCGGCGAGATCGAGCTATTGGTTGATGGAGGTGACACGCGACTGTAGCTAACGCAGGGGCTCGATGTACGTATATTTGGTGATGAGATCGACCGCAGTCCTGAATAATTGTGCGTGTACGTACGTGTGTAGTGGGGACAGCAAGACATGCAATCATCGAGAAAGAGGTGGCAATTTTGCACTACGCGAACGATACAGTTTTATGTAGTATTATGATCCTGAAAAGGCAACTATCCTGAAATTGCTGGGAGTGATGTTTTGGCACATATATCTTTGAACTCATGTCAGGTTTAAAGATTAATTTTACCAAAATTGAAATTTTCACCACTGGAAAATTATCATATGGTACCTACAAAATATCATATTTGTTCATAAATTGGGACACAGATGAAGTTGTTCGCGATGGAGTTGGCCGCTGATGTTGCAAGAATGACCAAGATGGACACAGATGAAGCTCATGCGTGTATGGGAGATTGAAAAGAAGAATGGTTGCCGTCCTGTTGGTGATAGAAAGACCTAGTGTATACGGGGTTGTGGTTTGGGGTCTCTTTTGCTTAGTTGTAATGGCGTCATTATAACTGTGATCATTTGAACCATTTTTGAGTTTAGGTGGTGGTAGGTTATTTTGCCCGGTATGGTTGTTCGTGATCGAGCATTCAACTCGCTTTCCCGCATTTTCCTTTCCATTTCTCATCAATTTCTTGTAGTAAACATTGTATTTTCATTATGCAAGATAGGGAAAGGGGATTAGCCTGGCTGGAAAAAAAAAAGGACATGCAATCATCCAAAGGATATTGTAATTTCTCTCTTAATTTTTATCTGGGTAAGATTTGTGAATTGAATCCATGATTCTGTCCTTTTATTTTCATACTCCCTTCGTTCTAAATTAATTGTCGCAACATCTTTCTTTCGAAATAAGCGAGCCTATACACTAGAACATATCTTTTTCGAAATAACTAGTAAAATGTATATAGAATATAGACACACCCAAAGCTACGATAAGTAATTTGAAATAGACTTAATACTAAATAGTCAAAGAGAGGAAGTAAACTAATAGCTCTCGCCGGTGGGGATAAAGTACACCTAGGCAAAACTCGGGCTTGGCCGGGTTTCAGGCCAAACCCAAAAAAAACCGAAGCTAAAATGTCAAGCCCGAACCCAACCCCATATGACCGTCGGGCCTACAAATCAAACCCAAACCTGGCCCGAACTAGCAAAAGCCTGGCCCGAACCTTACCTAAATCACGAAAACTGCAAGTCTGAGCCCAAGCCCAGCCCAGCCCAAAGTGCAAGCCCAGCCCGGGATTTTTGGGCTGGGCTGGGTCGTCCGGTCCGGACTGCCCATGCCCAGCTGTAGGATAAAGCCTGTGCGCTTTCTTTGTCAGAGATAGATATGCACACGATTCATATCACAGACATGCTGCCACATGCATGCACTACAGGAATGGGAGGCTATGCCGAGGGCCAGGCTATACGCCGACGGCCAAAAGTCGGGGCCGTCGGCGTATGGCCCGGCCAGGCCAGCCTGCCCTTTCAACACTCGGCGAAACGTGGCCGTCGGCGTAGCGACCTCTACGCCGAGGGCAGCCCTCGGCATATCTTTGGCCCTAGGCGTAGACAGGGCTACGCCGACGGCCACCCTCGGCGTAGGCTATTTTTCAAATTTGTCTAATTTTGTAAAAATCATAACTAATTCATATGATGTAGAAAAATGCGTATGAGGTATCAAAATGTTCAGAAAAACATCCTCTATCCGTTTATGTCAAAATCATGCATATTTGAATCATGTAGAATAACATGTTAACATAGAAACAATTCAATCGCTTTCTTATATGTTCTCAGGTTCCCGTTTTAGCCAGATGACAATTTAAACGAAGTCAGAAAATCTCGCGGAGCCGCATGACATCATTTATGTGTCCTAGTAACCACTCCAAAAGATGGAATTGGGATACGACAATTATTTTGGAAAACCCTTCACGAACAGGGCTATCAAGTCCGGATTTCTATGGCTTTTAGGGCAATGAGTAGGAAACGGCCCGTGACACCGCATAGTTTGTCGGAACGAGACCATATTTGGCACGTGCGTGGTCCCTGGGATGGGAAGCAATGCTCCGGGAGCGCATTTCCAATCCGATCCATGGGCGATGGTTTTTTCATTTTCGGGGTGCCAAAACAGGTTTTTTTGTGAAGGAACTACATGGGGCGCATTTTAGTATTGCGCGAGACCTCTGCGTAGTGGTAGGACACCGCCTTCGCACCCCATATCACATGCCATATGTGCGCGCTAGCTATCTGGGAATCCATGCGGCTTCCTGCGGTGTCCCGCCGAATCCGCTGGAAAGTGACCGGATTTGAACTAGGGCTACACTTTCCGTCGCTCAATAAATTCCGCAAAAAATGTTTTTAGGTCTATGACATATCAGTTTATGTGCTAATTTTTGTCCGTTTAGCGCGATGGTAAACGGGTGCACCAGACGCGCCCGGTACGGCCATACCGCATCTCCGTGGGGGCCCCTTTTGGCCAAATGACAATTTAAACAAAGTCAGAAAATCTCGCGGAGCCGCATGGCGTCATTTTATGTGTCCTAGTAACCACTCCAAAAGTCGGAATTAGGATACGGCAATTATTTTGGAAAACCCTTCACAAACAGGGCTATCACGTCCGGAGTTCTATGGCTTTTAGGTCAAATGAGTAGGAAACGGCCCGTGACACCGCATAGTTTGTCGGAACGAGGCCATATTTGGCACGTGCGTGGTCCCCGGGATGGGAAGCAAGGCCCCGGGAGCGGATTTCCAATCCGACCCATGGGCGATGGTTTTTTCATTTTCGGGGTGCCAAAACGGTTTTTTTTGTGAAGGAACTACATAAGTCGCATTTTAGTATTGCGCGAGACTTCTGCGTAGTGGTAGGACACCGCCTTCGCACCACATATCACATGCCATATGTGCGCGCTAGCTATCTGGGAATCCATGCGGCTTCCTGCGGTGTCCCGCCGAATCCGCGGGAAAGTGACCGGATTTGAACTAGGGCTACACTTTCCGTCGCTCAATAAATTCCGCAAAAAATGTTTTTAGGTCTATGACATATCAATTTATGTGCCAATTTTTGTCCGTTTAGCGCGATGGTAAACGGGTGCACCAGCCGCGCCCGGTACGGACATACCGCATCTCCGTGGGGGCCCGTTTTGGCCAAATGACAATTTAAACAAAGTCAGAAAATCCCGCGGAGCCGCATGGTGTCATTTTATGTGTTCTAGTAACCACTCCAAAAGTCGGAATTAGGATACGGCAATTATTTTGGAAAATCCTTCACAAACAGGGCTATCACGTCCGGAGTTCTATGGCTTTTAGGGCAAATGAGTAGGAAACGGCCCGTGACACCGCATAGTTTGTCGGAACGAGGCCATATTTGGCATGTGCGTGGTCCCCGGGATGGGAAGCAAGGTCCCGGGAGCGGATTTCCAATCCGACCGATGGGCGATGGTTTTTTCATTTTCGGGGTGCCAAAACGGGTTTATTTTGTGAAGCAGCTACATGGGGCGCATTTTAGTATTGCGCGAGACCTCCGCTTAGTGGTAGGACACCGCCTTTGCACCACATATCACATGTCATATGTGCACGCTAGCTATCTGGGAATCCATGCGGCTTCCTGCGGTGTCCCGCCGAATCCGCTGGAAACTGACCGGATTTGAACTAGGGGTACACTTTCCGTCGCTCAATAAATTCCGCAAAAAATGTTTTTATGTCTATAACACATCACTTTATGTGCTAATTTTTGTCCGTTTAGCGTGTTGGCGAACGGTGCACCAGCCCGCCCGATACGGCCATTTCGCATCTCGCGAGGTGGCTGTTTTGGCCACATGGCAAATTGGGCGTCATATTTGGATTCCTCTAATTTTTAGGTTCAAATGATGATATGTATGTTACATTTAGATTCCTCTCATTTTTCTGATCGATTTAGACATATTATTTGTGGAATTTTGATTTTCCGATTTAAAGATATTAATTATTCAATATTAAATAGAAAAAAGACCAAAAAATAAAATCATTTTATTTTTATTTGAATTCAATATTATTATTACTTATATATATTCATTGTTGTCTACTTAAGTAATTGTTTGGGATTCAAAAATAAAGAAGTGTGCATCACGGTTCAAGGGTTAATAGAGTTGATATGCTATTATTATCAGCAAGAGGTGTCAATTCTATAATGGAAGCTCATCCGAATGGTACCAAGAAGTTAAGCGTGCTGAGGCTGGAGTAGTGTGAGGATGGGTGACCGACTGGAAAGTTTAACCATGATTGTAATTTGACATAAGATTAAGTGTAGTTAGAGTTAAAAGTGTATTGGGTGAAAGATAAACAAGTAAAAAAAAGAAAAAAAGGAAAAAAAGGAAAAAATTGTGTAAAAGAAATTAAAATTTTAAAAATTTTAAAAGTCTATGCCTAGGGTTTTGCCGTCGGCATATAGAAAAAAAAAATTTCGATTTTTTTTTTTGAATTTTTTTGGAAACGGGAAATTTGAATTTTTTAAAAGTCTATGCCGAGGGTTTTGCCGTCGGCGTAGCGTGCTACGCCGAGGGCCGGGCTACGCCGACGGCGATAGTGCCTTTGCCGATGGACTTACACGCCGAGGAGCTATGCCGAGGGCGGCCCTCGGCATAGCCTACGCCGAGGGCCAAAGCATGCTACGCCGAGGGTTCCCGGCCCTCGGCATATAGCCCCATTCCTGTAGTGATGTAAACAAAACTCGCTGCACCACGTTCGTGCGTATGTACGTGTGCCCAGCTAGTTTCGAACAAACATTTTCTTCGTGTCACATGTAAAACTAGTCCGGTCTCGGGGGATCTGTCTGACTTTGTCTTGCACGCACGTAACACGTATGACTTGATGCTGGCTGGTGGCTGCTTGACTTTGAAAGCTAGTGATGGGCGCCAGAATAACTAACCATGTACGGCACGTCTGAACTTTCCTACACTTCCACTCCAAATCTCTTCTCTTCTAGAGACCTAGGTACGCTTGTTCAAAAAAAAAAAAAAAGAGACCTAGGTACAGCGATCGTACGGGGCAATTCACCGTCAAAGTTGTAGAAGGATAGATGGAGAGAGATATGCGGAATATGATGGATGTTGTATTGAACCTCTCGGGCGAGTATATATAGGGGTACAAGTCTTGGGAGCCAAGAAGGCTATCCTAGAGATAAGACAAGAGATGATTACAAATCATATACTACCAAATACACATATACCAAATATATCTCTAACACTCCCCCGCAGTCGTAGCGGTAGTGACGTGAACAACGAAACGTCGCGGACGGTCAGACTGGAGAGAAACCGAAGGTATGAACCAACGGGCTGACACTCCCCCGCAGTCGTAGCAGGAGCGTCGTGGACGATGTCGCGTCGGGATGCTTGGACTGTAGAGGAAGCTGGTGAGGCGCAGGCGAGGTGGTAGCCCTTGTGCCGATGTCGAGGTAGCCGAGAGCGTGGGTGTTGCAACCTTGGTCGGGGTAGCCGCGCGAGGGGATGCCGTGGTCGATGTCGTGGTCGGGTGCCGGTGTCGAGGTAGCCGCACATGAAGCCGCAAGCGCGTAGTGCGCGAGGAGAGTGACGGAGACGCGTCGAGGCAGTCGTGGAGGTTGTCGATGCCGAAGTCGATGCAGTCCGAGCCGTCGAGGGCGAGGTGCTGCCCTAGTATTGCCAGAACTAGGCGCACATCGGGGACGAAGGCATACTCCAGTTTTGCCAGAACCGAGTACGCAAGACGAAGTCGGCGACACGCATCAAGGCAGTCGTAGAAGAGTCGATGCCGATGAAGACGTTGTCAAAGCCGATGAAGACGAGGCGCTGGCCCGAGCTTGCCAGGCTCGGAAACGCGTCCGGACGAAGGCACGCGTCGGTGTTGCCAATACCGGGCGTGCGAGGGAAGGGACCATCATGGACCGCGAGGTCGTGGTGGACGAAGACGTAGAAGGCGGCGGTACTCGAAGTAGGCGAGGAAGAACCCGGCGGCTTGACGTAGACCTTGCGCTGACGGTGGCAACCTGCGCTGATGGGGCGGCGCTGTGGTGGCCTCGGACGTCGATGCGCGGGGGACGGCGAAGGTGACTGCGTGCAGCGACGCCACGGCCCGAGGGGCTGGCGTAGCTGCAGGGCGCGAGTCGGTGCAGCGGCGGGAGACCACCAGCGACGTACACGCCTCGGAAGGCACGTCGGAGGCCGGTAGCGGGGACCAAAGGCGACGGTGCTGCGGCCCGAAGGGGCGACGCAGCGGCAACCCGATACTCGATCGGTGGTAGGCACGTGCTCGGGGACGTGCTTGGCGTTGACATGCGCAGGATCGGTTGATCAGACCGACGGCGGCACGATACGCGCCATGGCGTGGACGACGCGCAGATCGGAGGCGATGGCGCTGCAGAACTGGACGCCTATGCTGCCGGATGCACGGCTGGACGGTCGGCCTGGGGACCGGTACGACCGGCCTGGGCGCCGGTCCAACCGGCCTGGGGCCCGGTCTGACCAGCCTGGGAGCCGATCCAACCGGCCTGGAGCCCGGTCTGCCGGCCTGGGCGTCGGGTGACTGGGCGGAAGCCCCTGGATAGCAGCCCGGTAGGCACCGGTTCTGGGCCCGGTTTGGTCCGATCCGACCCGGTCTGGAAGCCGGTCCGGTCGGGTGTAGCGCCGGGTAATCCGGTCAGGTGGCCGGTCTGCCGGTCGTGGCGCCGGCCCGTCCGGTGCTGAGGCCGATCGGTCGGGTCGTGGCACCGGCCCATCCGGTGCTGAGGCCGGTCGGCCGGGTCGTGGCGCCGGCCGGCGATGGAGACCGCGCGAGCGAGACAGCCTATTGCGTCGCACGTAGGGGCGCCCCGTGTGCGGCGCGTGAGGCTGTGCCGTGCGTTTGATGGCCGGTGCAGGTCGATGCCGTTGTCGGAGTAGAGGCGCAAGAGGACGACGGCGATGAGCGACTCAATCCGATCTGTAATCGGTAAACCAAAAAGGAAAAATGCTGGTCGAGCGACCGGCGACGCAAAAAGAAAACTAATCTACAGATTGGAAAAAAAGACTCGAGGGCAGCGGATCAACAGATCGGCGGACGAACCCTCATACGGGTTGCGCGGCCCCCGGAGTAGATCATGGAGATCGACCTCCCCGGGGGCGGCGCGGCGCGGAATCTTGTACGGCGGCTAGGTCAAGGAGTGTGCCGCTCTGATACCATGTAGAAGGATAGAGGGAGAGAGATATGCGGAATATGATGGATGTTGTATTGAGCCTCTCGGGCGAGTATATATAGGGATACAAATCTTGGGAGCCAAGAAGGCTATCCTAGAGATAAGGCAGGAGATGATTACAAATCATATACTACCAAATACACATTTACCAAATATATCTCTAACAAAAGTCTCCAAAGTCAGAACAGGGCATGCGAGACCGTGTCGCCTGCTCGTCTCAGCAAATCACTACGGATTATGTTAGTTTCCGCTTGTGGAGATCACATACTGTGAGCAAGTAATGACTTTTTAGCTCGCGATCACATACTGTGAGCAAGTAATGGCTTGTGGAGATCACATACTGTGAGTAGATAAGATTGACTCTACCTAGGATGACAGAGCTAGTGACGTTCCAAACCAATCAAAACAACTGACGATTAGTTGGTACTTATATAAATTCCCGAGTCGATTTAGCACGGCGACAGATTTTCATCGAATATGGGTAGCTGATCAGCTAAAGTTTTCTTAACACAAGTTTGATATTTCTTTAAGTCCAGCCAATGCATCCGAGAATCCAATAATACAAGGAAAGATACACAAAGATTGATTTCTGGAAGGATATATGTGCTAGCTAGACAATGAAGCCAGCAGCCGTACGTTTTGTACTTTGTGTTGGCGCTTACCGAACATAATAATAATAAGACAAAATTCAAAACTGCGCATTATCACCTCTAATCATGTTCGATTTGTGCTAAATGCTAACCAACATATGTATACGGACGACAGTCTTCTTTCCGGCCGGAATCAAAGTCAACAAAAGTGTCTTGGGCTTCCTACGTTTAAAAAAAGAAGTGTTTGAGGGAGACGGCCGGTTGCTGCAACGGTCAACTATCGATCCTAGGCCCGTACAGATCGAATGTACGTCTAGCTGGCATGCATATGCGAGCTAGTATGGCCCACACATGAACAGATCAATCACAAGGTCAACTGCTCCGCAATTCTCTACAAATAATTTCCAACTTGACAAGAGTTTTTTAAGCATCTCATCATATTTTTCTTGCAGATACGTACATAGCTTATATATCGTGCAGATGCTACATGATTGTGTTCGTATATTTGAATTTTGGACGCTTGGACTAGTCGAATACTTGGTTTTAACTTAGCTACCTACCCCTACTGTGGTGCTCTACCTGTAAAATTTCAGCTCGATATTTTAGATTTGATTTTTTTTACTTTCACTAATATAGGTGTATCTAGATATATTTTAGTTCTAGGTACATCCATACTAGTGGTAAGTAACATGAATCGGAGGGGAAAAAAAGGATGAAAACGTTGTCTTTCAGTTAGGTATAAATAATAATGTTGGCCCTTTCAGCTTACTAAGTATTGACAATGTAAAGTGAATCCAACGATGCATTATTTGTGAGTATCTATGTCTGACTACAAATATTATCACATGGAAAAGACAAGTGGTGACAACCGTGATGAGTGGCAATTGGTGAAACAAACAACCCGTAGATAGTTTTGTAATTCAGGATATAGCTAAGCAGAATCTATTTCATCCTAAAGAAAGGGTGGAATCTATTGCCAGTTGCAGTCACCTCTAAGGGCATCTCCAACCGCGTGACCCAAACAGACGCGCTGGGCCGTTCGTTTTGCGCCGTTTGGGTGGCCGAGCAGACACGCGGACAGCGGCCCGCGTCCGCGTGTCCGTTTGGGTCGCGCCCTGCGCCCAACGCGCAGCGCATAATCGAAGAAATAGAAAAACAAAAGTAGAAATGCAAATTTAAACGAAATTTGATTAAACTTATGCCCTATTTTGGGCAAATTTGTACATAGCCCTATTTTGGACAAATAACTAACAAAAGAAGCCCTCTATATGGGCTTTTAAAATTTAAACTAAAAACCCTCTATTAGGGTTTGGTCGGCGGCGCGGTGGCCGCCGGTGCGCCGCCTAGCCCCTGTGGGCGTCGTCGGTGTCGTCGTCGTCGTGGACGACGTCCCCGGGCGGCGAGGCACTGTTGTGGCTCGAGCGCGCCGGGGACTCCGGCCACGGAGACCATAGGGCCTCCTCCCAGGACGAGTAGGGGTCCGGAGCCACCCGAGGCAGCGGCGGCGCACGGAGCAGCGCCTCCTCCCTGAGGCGATGCTCCCTCTCCTGCCAGGTGCGGCGCCTGGCCTACTGGGGCCGCTGCTCCTCCGCGCGGCGCCTGGCCTCCTGCCGCCGCTGCTCCTCGCGCCGCTCCTCGTCGACGCGGCGCCTGGCCTCCTCCCGCCGCGCCGCTTCCTCCTCCTCCCGTCGCGCCTGCCGGGCCTGGGCGTACAGCTCCCAGGCCTCGGCTTCCTCGACCTCCCGTCGGGCCGCTTCCTCCATCTCGGAGGTGCGAATGGCCGCATTGAGGTGCGGCCATTTCGCGTCCTCCTCCGCCGTCGAGATGACCAGCGCGGCGCGGAGGTCGGGGTCCTCTTCCGAGGACTCGAGCTTGGGCTTGAGCAGCAGCGGCGGCGGTTGCGGCAATACCGCGCCGCCGCGGGTGGCCTCTCCGATGTGGAGGCCGCCTCGGTTTCCTCCGGATGGCCGCAGCGCCGGCGGACGACGGCGGCTGCTGCTCACCTCGTCGTCGTTGGCTCCGGGAGCGAACCGTCGCTTCGGGACCATGGTGGCGGTTTCGCTCGGGGAGTGGAGTGGGGACTGGAGTGGAGGGCCAGATCCCCTGCACTCCCCATTTAATAGCCTCCCGGGTCACCGACAGGTGGGCCCAAGGGAGACGAGGCGACCAGCGCCCGGACGCGGGCGGACGGCGCGTGCCATCCGCGGCCACGCAAACCTAGCCCAGATTTGGGCCGGGTTTGCGTCGTTCCGGACGCCGCGGCCATCCGCTTTTGCGGTGCGTCCCCGCGTTGGGTCGAGATTTTGTCCGGCTCGACCTATCCGGACGCGCGGGCGCGAGATGGGTCGCCCCGTTGGAGATGCCCTAAGGGCATGTACACTGGGAGATGCTTGGGTGGGGCGCTTGTGCAGCCAGAAAAAAATAATTATATCGGTAAGAGTCCGGCTCTACAACGCAGAGTGCTAATTGAGGCGCTACAACTGTTTTTTTTTTTCAGCGCATGGATAGGGCTGCCAGTGGGTTGCATGCGAGATAAATTGATGAAGCGCCCGGCGCATGTAGAGGCGTCGACGCAACCTGTGTTCCCGGGATCGGCAAGGAATTAACTATAACTACCAGGATTACTACCCTAGCGTCGGCCTAAGCGCCTCCATTGTAGATGCCCTAACATCATCAGTATGGGAGTTCCACGACTAGAAGTTGCCGATCGTAACTAATGTTTTTTTGAAAGTTACATGTGATTATGTGTTTGATTAAGTTTACAAAAATATATTAATATTTACAATACAAAACAAGTATTATTAGATTAATCATGAAACCTTTTTCCATATTCATAATATTTCAGACATTTTGATATTTCTTTCAAAAAACGTTGTCAAATATAGTCAAGTTCGAACTTTTAAAACCATAAATCACCTTCTAAGAAAGAAGCAAATAAGTATATAGTTTGCGTTTTGGATGTTCCGAGACATACCGAAACGTCAGCATGACTATATAGGACCTATTCTAAAAAAAACAAGATCTGCTTGTTTTGTTGGTTTCTTAGCTTCTTGTTTATTCGTTATGACTAAGTAGTTTTTTATCTTTACAGCTTGGTCACTTTGCGCAAGTGGGCAATGAAAAATTGCAAGCAACTGATAGATACATAAATTTGATTCACATGCTCTTGAGAAGTACTAGGCCAGGTTGGCCGACACAATGACTTGCACCTCCATATCACGGCGCATACTTATCGATCGGCCGCTCGTCATTATAATATGGTAGTAGTATGATCACATGGGCTGCTGATCTAAGCAGAGAAAGATAACACATATCAATGTCATCGTGGCAATATCTTATTCCGATATTCCTCTTCGTAAATGTCACACTCCAAACCGAGGAGTTCTTGCTACCTGTTTATATTTCAGCTTGGCGTCTAGCAGCTAAGCTTGTTAGATAATCCTTGTCTTACTGTGATTTTTTTCTTGAGGTACTTGATCATATGTAAGTTCATTGAACATGTCACAGCTGGTCTGTTCTGCGTATGGTATAGGACTCCTGGAAGAAATAACTACGGACCGAGCTTCAGTTTCTGACGAGAGGAAATGCATGGAACCATATATATATATATGTTTTGTCTGTCAAGAAGGCGAGCGAGTTCTGTTTTTCCATTTTTCTGTAGCTAAGCTACTGACAACACAATTGACGCATTTTCGCAAGATGTAGTACAAGTGCAAACGTACGATGTCAACGGTTACGGCCTGACCTTTTCAACGAATTGCAGCTATTTCACTACGGGAAAAATAAGACTTTGCCATGCAACTATTTGCACGGCAAAAACTTTGACGTGCGACGTCGCACGGTAAATATCGCACGGCAACGCCACTGGCGGCGAGTTGCCAACATTGCACGGTAAAGGCTTTGCCATGCGACGCCGCACTGCAAAGGTCGTTTCTTTGCCGTGTGTCAAATATGTTTTATCTAAAAGAAAAGCCCCAAACTGGCCAGTTTGGGATTCGAACCTAGGACGCAAAATAGGGAAAGCGTGCAACCTTGCCACTAGGCAAAGTGCAACCTTGCCACTAGGAAAGCGTGTAACCACGACTTTTGAGCTGAGAAGAAATCCAGTATTTACATCTTTGCTGTGCGTTGTTAGAGCATCTCTAGCAGAGCCCGTAAATTGGGCAAAACCGAATAATAACTGCCGATTTATGTGTTCGGTTCAGAAAATGGCACATATCAGTCACCATAAACGAGCCAAAACCAAAAAAAAGTTTTCAGTCCGAGACCGAAAACCCAACTCGATCTGTATTTGTAGGGGCTGAAAAGCCGAACTAAACACCAAACTATATTCGTGGCGCGCTAAAATTTCAGATGAGACCAACTGCTTCCGCCGGTACAGTCACCGGAATTGTAATATCCCAGATATTGGGGTTACAAAAATAGAGGAAACAGATGTGTGCATTGCATTCATGCATAGAAAATCTGGGGAATTTTCGCGCTTTAAAGTAAAACAGATCCACGATGAATCGAAGTTTCACTTGACCTTGGTGGAATTGAAGTAGCTCATCAAGTCAAGCGTTATAAACCTCAATGTGACTTTGGTTAAAACATTGTTTTGGGTAAAGATGATTTGATCTAAGGGGTTAGATCAAATGGAACTAATAATCAACACAACCACACTTTACTCAATGATCAAATGCTTGATCTTATAAAAGATTATAATGTGGTAATCCTTACCATAACATATGAACATACATCTATTTGGAAATCAAGTAACAATAAATGGAGAAATCATCCTTTACTTATCTTTTCCATGTCTTAAACTAATCCTTGATCCCACCATGAACCTCATGGTATTCATTTTACTTCACTCTTGGAAACATGACAAGGAAATCAACTCTAAAAATATATATTCTTCTCTATTCCATATTATTATACATCAAATCTAGAGAGGTAAGATTTCTATATTATTTACTAGAGAAGAAATGACAAACTCTGAGCTAAACCTTGGATATAAATATCCAGATGATCAAAACATTATCTTCAAGAGGAACCCTAGAGTATTATTCAAGACATTCCTTAGAGAGAGAAACCATATATGTTAAACATAGGGATTGATGATCACATCAACCTCTATGGAGCATAACCTTAGGTTAGTATTAAAGACCTTCCCAAATGAGAGAGACCAATCATACTAATTCTAGCTTTACCTATTTAAGAATCAGGGAAAACCTTTGAACTAAAGTTTTAGGAACAACCATTTCATCTTGGAGTGGTGAGATACCCTATTATCACATGGAATAATACCATATCCATGAATTGATAAGGTGAGGAAGAGACTAACCCAATTAAGCTAGACAAATGGAACCTGAGCCTAGATACCTAAGGAGATATTAGGAGTACGCCATAAACCCTAGAATAGTCTATTCCTATATAAGAGAGCTCAAGATATGGTGTTACCCTCCAGATAGCTGAGGAAACACTTGGATTTAAGGGAGAGACCTATTATATATTCAAGTGGATAAACCATCAATCCTTGAGAGAACTCTAAGTGAATATATATCTCAGGCATTTCCTGGGATATCAATCCAATGAGACAACCATGCCCATGTCCACCTAAGGAATTATAAGAAAAGTAATATACCTTAGTTGATCAAGACAATACATGATCTTAGAAATGAGGAACCTAACTCAGGAGAGATATACTTTAGAAAGCCAAACCTTGATCATTATAAAATGAGTAATGATCATAAACCATAATAGGATAAACAGATATCATTCACCACATGAAATCATAGGGAGGTAACTAGTAAGAAACCCTAAGCTTATGTCCCAACCTTAACTTGTGAATCACATGGTGATCATAAGTAGAATCCTACCATATCTAAATTGCATAAATTAAAGAACCTAAGAAAACCTTAGAGCCAAACTCTATACTTTATATGGTGGGAACCATTCATCAGTGTAACCAAAGTTAACTATAAAAAGAACCATAGCCACCCTAATTACTTTAATGATAAATTGAGGATAGCAAAAGAAGTTAATTGGGAGGAAGAGCAATCCTAGCCAAGGTAAGATGGAGTTGAACCCCACATAGAACCTATCTCCATGTCTCAAATTAACTTGTGGATTACTTGGTGATTACAAGTAAAACCCTAATCTATATCCCAACATTAGCTATGCATCACTTGGGTGATCACCACTATAAACCTAATTCACAATTGAGCTCCAAACCATTTGCCAGTAAGTAAATATAATTAGAACCCTAGAATTTCTCACTAGCTAAACTATATGATTAAACCCATGGTGGTGATCAACTACTTATCTTAATAACCAAGACCAAACCATGATGAGAGTAGTACCTACATCATTGATATGCTAGAGGCCCGAGGGTTCCCGTTGAGATGGAGGAACTGGATGTCTCTTCTCTTTCGATCCGCCTCTTCAAGAGTGCTCGTTAATGGGGTGCCAGGCAGGAAAAATCCAACACCTTCGTGGCCTTAGCTCTCCCCTTTCCTCTTCGACCTTGCTATCGACCCTCTCCACCGTCTCCTAGATATCGCCACAAGCGTGGGGATCCTTTCCAAGATTAAGGGCAAGCACTGCACCTTCCGAGCCTCGTTCTATGCCGACGATATTGCACTCTTCCTGAACCCAACGCAACAAGATATCTCGGGTCTTGGGGAGGTCCTGACAGCCTTTGGACAAGCCACAGGGCTAATTACTAACCTTACAAAAAGCTCGACTTCCCCCATCAGCTGTCAGCACATCGATATTCAGGACCTCGTCACAGGTGCCGGGATCGCCCTAGCGCCCTTCCCCTGCATGTACCTGGGAATGCCTCTGTCCATAAAGAACCTCACCAAAGCTGACTGGAAAGCCCTCCTGGACAAGATGGACCGCCATTTGGCCTCTTGGAAAGCAAGGTTCATGAGCAAAGCTGGCAGACTAGAGATGCTCAATACGGTTCTAACCTCCTTGGCAGTCTACATGATGACCATAAATAACATGCCTGCTTGGGTCAAGAAGGAGTTCGATAAGCGCCGCAGAGCATGGCTTTGGGCAGGAGAGGCCAACTGTAGTGGAGGCAAATGTAAGGTTAGTTGGAAAAGGGTTTGTCGGCCCAAGCACCTAGGTGGTCTTGGTGTACACTGCATCGAATCTTTCGGTACGGCACTCCGCCTAAGATGGATGTGGCAGAGATGGAAGTACCAAAACAAGCCTTGGGCACACATGAGCTTACCCTCCACGCCCAAAGAACGGGCACTATTTGCGGCCGCAACAAAAATAACCATTGGAAACGGCCAAACGGCTAGATTCTGGACTGATCGGTGGCTCAACGGCATGTCACCACAAGATTTGGCCCCACAGCTCTTCAAGATTGCTATCAGGAAAAATAGGACTGTCAAAGATGCCCTATCAAACGGAAAATGGCTGCAGGACTTGCGCTTCTCTCTTGACGAAAGCCATTCCACGGAACTTCTCCGCTTAGAAGAACTCGTCAACTATATTCAACTCTCTAATGATAGAGATGAGATCACATGGGCTTTTGGGAGCAAGAACTACTACACCACAAGATCAGCCTATCAATTGCAGTTCATCGGCGCGGTTGGAACGGACCTTCAGAAGATTGTTTGGAAGGGATGGGCGCCGGCCAGATGCAAATTCTTCATTTGGACTATAATGCTGGATAGTGTCCTCACGGCTGACAAGTTGCTGCTACGACAATGCGAAAACGAATATTTTTGCCCCCTGTGTCGCAGAAATCTTGAAACAATTGATCATCTCCTAATTGAATGCCCCTTCAGCCTGAAGGTCTGGTCACATGTGGCTGCCCGCCTAAATCAACAAGTGCTTACCCCGGAGGCTTGGCAAATGGAACAACTCAACATCAAATCTTGGTACAGGAAGGTGGTCGGTAACCAAACCAAAGACACTAGGAGAATCACATTCCCCTTGGCCAACATGATTTGTTGGGAGATCTGGAACGAGCGAAACCGCCGTATTTTCAACAAAAAGGATCTGCCGGTTTAGGTGTTCATTTCTAAAATTATGGACGAAATAGATGTATGGAGGTTAGCAGGAGCACCACTACCTCTTGTAGCACAAACTAGTGGGGCGCCCTTTGACCCAGGCTGATTTTCAAGTCTCTTTTTTTTTTTACAGAAGTGCCATCTTCAGGCCTTCTATCCTGTAACTTCCACCTCCTTCTAATGAAATGAACACAACAGCTCTCCTGCTGTTATTCAAAAAAAAGGTATTCTAAGGTGTTACTAAAGCACAATATTAATACTAAACTTGGGAGGAGTTCAAGCAGAGTTTCCAATTCATTAGCACATAGTTCTGCACATAAAATAATAGTCAAGTGACAACACTATCAAATAGGAGGTCAAATCCTTAGAGATATTTAGCACATAAAATCATGCCACTACATCATATTCTTATTTGAAATCCATAAATCAGTATTACCTTGAGATTATTTCTTACAAGATGAAACCAAATAAAACTCTATATACCACTAAGTATGAAAATTATCACTGGAAAACAATTTTAATATTTACAAAGATAATATTCAAATCCATGTCCATATGGGTAATTAAATTCAAGTTCATATATTAATAACTAAACCAATGATATAATACCCATATTAACATTCTAATACACCCCTAAAGTATCTGCAGCAATTTGTACTAATCTTTGTATGATTCAAGTAAGCCAGACCTGCAAGATACAAAGGAATTCAAATTTGAATTCAAAATAGAATTCAAAACATAATTTAAAAACAGAAAAAAGAAGAAAAGAAAACAGAGAAAAAAATAAAGTGGGGCTTACCTGCAGCAGCAGCCCAGCTGCCGAGCCCAGCACCACAATCACCAGCAGCCCATCACCAGCCCAGCAGTAGCCCACCAGGCCAACCCAACCCAGATCAAATACCTTTTCACCTTGCTTTAAAAATCGTGCGAAGACGTGGTCTTCGTCTTCCTCGCATGGACGCCACGGGATGCCGTGGTTGATTTCGTCGGACACGTCCTCGTCGCCGATAAGCACCAGCCGGATGCCATCCTCGCTCCAGAACCCTAGCGCATAGCCGTGAAATCCGCAGCTCGACAAACCATTAAGATTCGGGCATCGCCAACCCTAAACCGCACCTCCACCGTATCCTGGCCGCCCGTCGCCGACGACTCGTCGTCGTTCCAGACCACCTCGAGGACTATAAAACCACCAGGAGGATCGCCGTGCTACCCTTGTTGATCTCCGCCATTCAATTCTCTCTCAAACCCTCTCCATCTCTCGCAAACCTTCCGAGAAGCTCGCCGGAGTTCTTGCCGTCACCATTGATTAAGACCACCCCAGCATCCGTGAGGAGGTCGAGGAGGTGCGCCTCGACGAGAAGACCATCCTGGCGGAGCAGAGCATCCAGGGGAGCTTGGAGGGGGGCCAATTTCTAGGTTCCCTTCCACTCGGGTTCACCGGCAATGTCGAGTTCACCGTCGTCTCCGACCATCCCCGGCCTTGCTGATCATCTCAACAGAATCAGGGTGAGTGTGCGCACCCAGAGAGCTCTTATTCTTGCAATTTCCTCCACGGTAGCTTGCGATTCGAGATCTCGCCGGCGTTGCTCCGCCGCGGGCATGCTTGCCGACGATGCTCCGGTGCTCCACTCGAAAAACCAATACCACCATCGGATCCAGCGTGTTGAGGAGGTTCAGAAAAACCTACTCGCACGTCCTGGGGGGGCGTATATCGGCGGCGCCATCCCCAGGTGACCACCGGCGTTTAAACGCCGGCGAAGTCAACGCATTTGGTCATACTTGACCAGTCATCGCTTGCGTGGCAGCCTACGTGGCCCAGGCCCCACGGGTCAGTGACTAGGGTTAGGTTCTGCCACGATAACAAAAATGTTGTTCATTTAAATTTATTCCAGAAAATTGTTGCAACTTCAAATAAATCTAGGAAATTCAATTTAACTCAGAAAAATTAAAATAAGATATCAAAATTCTTCTAAACGAAAAATCTATTCAATAAAAATATAATATGAAATTTTTATTTTTAATAAAACTTCAATTATTTTATACTTGTTATTAAGCCTTTAATTTAATTCTAAATTCAATTAAAATTCAATAATTAGTAAAACTTCATAAAATAAATAAAAAACAGTAGTTAAATAAGGAAAACATTAAAATTAATTTTCCTTTACTATTAACTTATTAAATCCTTATTAGGAGGATTTAAAAACCCTAAATAATAATTACCTTAATTATTAATTGTTTAAAAATAATAAAATAACATATTCCATATTATTTTTATTTCCAAGTTGCTAATAACTTCAAATTTAAAATGAAGTTATTAATCATAGAACTATATGGTAAATAGCAAACCCTAATTCCATATGGAATGATATTACAACCCTACCATTTCATGTGAAAACCAAAACCCTAATGCCATTTAGAACCTAGCTCCATTACTTCATATGAACCCTAAATGCTTCCAACCTAAACCCTAGGTTAGAACATGTGATCATGGTACCTACTTCCAAATCATAGAACCATAGTAGCAACTAAATACTTGTCTTGGACACATAAAATGTAGAAGACCTATCACTAATATATGGGTATCCCATGTGTTCATCCTCATCAGACCTAACAAATCAAGTGGGGTCAAGCAAGTGAAAACCCTAGATCCTATTACCAAAGCCATCATCCTTATTGATCCCTAATTAGCATCACACCATTGTGATGAACCTTAATAGCAACCATACCTACTATTTTACATTACAGAACCCTATTCCACTAAACCCTACTAGTGTTGGATACTTATCAACCATCCTATTTAAGAGCCAATTACTCCTTACTTAATAGAACTAACAGTAAAACCTAGACAACCTCAACCCTAATTGCAATACTTCTTATTACTTAAGAAGTATGTTCTTCAAAAGTTATTCTTTTGAAGAAAATAAAGAATAGCCACCAACCCTGCCTAATAAGAATCTATAAACCCTAGCTAGCAATCACCAGCAAGATGAATCAACCTTGGTAGAAACCATGTATAATTAATTGCTTAGGATGCCTAGGCTTAACTCAACCTTACAAAACCTAGGTGTCGATGAATCCAACATTGTTGTGATCCATCTAATACTTACTCCGAAACCAATTAGAACCATAGAAAACCATAGAACCCCACAAACCTAATTACCATACTTGTTCTTCATTAAAGAACATGTTCTTCAAAAGTTATTCTTTTGAATTATATAATAAGTAATCATCAACCATGCATTATAGGACTTAAAATTGACAAATGCTCTTTACTTATTAAACAGCTACTATTCCTGATTGTGCATGATTGTTACTATTCATTTTACCACCTGCTTATGATTCTAAAACAACACAACCCTGAATAATAACCTTGTTTGTGAATCATTCTAAAAGTGCAACACACCCTGAACTAATCATTACCACTCACTAATCCTAAATCATCGGGGTTAGATCACGCTTAGAGCGATTGCATCGCATACTTATGCATTATTGCATCCTTGCCAATCTTTTAAACATCGTCCTTACCGGACGATGATGCTATTTCAGAATTTGGAGTTATTGCGTATCGAAGACCTTGCCTGCATAATCTTGCAGTCAAGAAAGGCAAGTTCATCACTTGCTCATACCATTCGAGTATTTTTACCAAATTACTTGCAAAGTATTATGTTTATCACTATTGCATAAAAACCAAAACCACTATTTTCATAACTATGAATATGACTATGTGGTGGGCAATGGAACCATGGATTGTGTTGATATGGTGGAGGTTCCATTGCAAGGGTTTATATCCATCTAGGATTAGACAAAAAATGTCGCCAGTGATTCTTGTGCCGTAATACCCGTGTTAACCATAAGATCTGGAGTGGGACGGAATAGTCAATCGTATTTCCACCTCTTGTACATCAACGGATGCGCTTACCGTAGCGGTTGTATCTTGCGGAGCAATTGGTGGGTGGGAGCCCCTTCTAATTCCCCACGGTATTGCTGTTGCATACCGTAGCGGTTGCTGCTTGCGGAACAATTGGTGGGTGGGGATCCCCTTCTAATTCCCCACGGTAATGTGGTCTATGATGGGTTGCAGCTACCGGCGAAGGAGTTTGGTTAACGAGTCCCAGACTATCGTCGTGGTCGGGGTCCACCCTGAAATATGGGAATAATGAGACCGGCGAGGACCCAGGGTCGGGGTATGCAACAAAGGGTGGGTGTGCGAGGTAGCGGAGGAATATGATTGGCTATGACCTTATACCGGGCCTCACACCAAAGGAAGTGTGGACGGGTCGCCCCCGGTTGGCACCAAGGTTAAGATCTCTTATGGGTAAAGCAACACACCTCTACAGAGTGTAAAGAACCATGACCTGTCACTCCCTGTTCCGGGATATGGAACTGCGAACGCTGCCGGAAAGGAGCTCCATGAAGTTCTAGTAAAGCGGTGAAGGCTGACGGACATAGTTCTTCTGAATAAAAGCAACCTTTTGAAGAAATGGTTATGAAAACCTGCATTGGTATTAGACTTTCTGGTCTAATGCCGTAGCTAGTGCATTAAACACCTCTTTCCTATAATGAACTTGTTGAGTACGGTCGTACTCATCCCACTCTTAAATCCCCTGCTTAGATATGGAGGCATCGAAGGAGGATCTACAGTGCAACTCAGAGATCGAGGAGTCAACAACTACTTCAAGGGACAGGAACCTATCAGAAGAGACAAACACCACATCCAACAAGGATAAAACCTAGCTTAGCAATAGAAAGGAACTGGTTTCCTAAACCTAGCTCCTATGTAGCTAGAATCTATTCATAGCCTCTATAGCTAGTTAAATACTCTACAAACAGAGTTCGTGATAAGACTAGACTACGAGTCGTTCTTCTGGAGTTTATTTGCAGTTTACCTCATTGTAAAGTAGGAGGTCTGTGATGATCTTATGTAACGAGTCAATGCTCGTAATTCTATAGACATACCTTGGACCCGCATATGTTTCGTTGTACCACTCTGAGCGATATAATACTAGTGGAACGGTGTTTCATTGGTGTTATATCAGACTTGCATACTACACCATGCAGTGGTATGCCGGGTCACCACAGTTGGTATCAGAGCAAATGCTTTGACCTTAGGATTAAAACCCTTTAAAGGAGACCTATAGGTTTGGTAGTGTCTATAGGAAGTTGTCTTAGTCAACCAAAATACTACATATGACTTGAGATGGATATTCACTTGAGAATAATCCTGACACACTTGAGTCAACCTTTTCAATCTATCTTTTCCAAGTAAAGATAGTTAGCTAATCCCAAACATGTAGCACACCATTAAGTCCTTAAAACAATAGATGAGTAGATCACAGTTGGTATACAATACATGGTAGTCCAAAGAGAGGATACAACCATAAGGAAGATATCCTATTGGAAGATGTGTACCAACACATGTTATGGTTAAGTAAAAGTATTCAGACCTGTAATAGGAACGATATCAAGTAAGATAAGTATATTACGAAGATATCCCACTAGAAGGTGTATAACCAGACAAGTTAGGGGTAACTAAATCTATCCAAACTTGTGAAACATTTGATAGTAAATGATAAATCTAAGTTAGATGAAGTAGTATAGACCATGATGAGTCAATCATGGGAGGTAAGGAAGAGAGATATGAATAATATATGCTTATTTATAAGGTAGAGTTGTTAATCATATATGATTCACCTGAGAGTCATTATGTGATGAAATAGAACATCATAAATACTTAGAAGAAGTACAATAAGAAGTCAGGTGATCACCAATAGTGCAAGATTTATACTCCAAAACCATGGGAAGTATGCCAAGCACATCATGACCATATGCTTATGGTAGAAACACTTAGAAGTATAGGAACTATATCCTAATAAATATGTATTCAGAGTAACCATATTAGAACTAGTGGTATCATACAAAATAGTCCTCAATAGCATTTATATATGGTATAATACTTTGATAGTACTTCCAAACAAAACCAGGTTAACTTCAACTATTCCAGACCACTTTGTGTCAAGTTTATCTCATTGCAATTGTGCAATTAAGGTAAAGGTTGAGACAAATAGTAGAATCCCATATACTCGTGCTAAGTATCACGATATAAACCTATCCTATGTGGTGTTATATACTACACATCTCAGCCTGATGTTTAGAGATGTATTACTCAAATATTATATTCAGGCTTATGATGGTGTGTATTATAAGCACAAAGCTGAATCTTCTTCAATTTTATTGGAATTTTCATTGTTTGACTAGATCCATACATGAAGTTTGACTTTGATATGCAAGTGCATGTTGCAATATCAAGCCTTTACTTGATGCTATAGATCTAGAGGGTAACGGTATTCGTGTGAGGAAGTGACGAATTCCGGAGATTCCGAAGACAAGATGAAGGTTCACCAGATAAAGGAAACAAAGTTGTGGGAAGCAACCACAATATTCAGAAGGAAGTACCAATCAAAACTCATGCTTTACCTCAACAGAGGAGTACTTTAGTACGGAAGAAGCATGAAGGTGAGAAATATGATGATTATGGTGAAGCTCAAGCAGATCCATAGTTAATATAGAAGAGGGAATGCATGGGAAATCACTTAGGATACTATAATCATAGTGTCAGCTAGTGGTTTTCTTGCAACATTAAACCCTCGAAAAAGGAAGATGACCTATGAAACCATAGCAGATATAAGAAGACCATAGTTGATATCAGAAGACCACAATTGGTATAGGATCAATAATGCGAGATAAAGTAGAGGATGTCTCGTCCAGTTGATCAGAACCTATAATAGAATCCATTTCTGGATAACAAATAGACACAATTGGTATCAAGTAGTCCACCATTGGATTATTTGTACCAAGAAGTTGTGAACAAATAAAATTTTGTTAGCCAAATAACTATGATCTATAATCATTTAGTCGAAGATTCACATTGGATGTCCACAATTGAGTGGATACACCACAAACATTCTTTGTGAGACTTTTAGAAAAGTATAAACCATCAGTTAGACCCAGACCAGTATTCTAACCATAAGTCCAATGGTTGGAAGAAAAGGAGTTGAAGACCATAAGAAAACTCTAAGGGATAGAGTAAAGATTGAGTTGGATGTATAATGACTCACTACTTTAAGCAGGATAGAAGAAGAAGGTTGATACGTCCAATTTGCATCACTATTTTATATCATAATTTGCTGTTATTCATTGATATATTTCATATTTGAACATAATACTTATGTTATTTCATCTATTTTGCATATTTCATGATTATTGGAGGATCGAGCACCGGAGCCAGGATTCTGCTGGAAAAAGCACCGTCAGAGTACAATATTTCGGAAGATCAACAGTTGATGGAAATTATATCAAAAATCCTATTTTTCCAGATGACGAAGTGAGCCAGAAGGGGGAGCTGAGGGGACCCGAGGTGGGCCCACCCCATAGGCCGGCGCGGCCCAAGGCCTGGCCGCGCCGCCTATGAGGAGGGGGCCCACAGCCCCCTCTCGCCTCCTTTTCTGCGCGTATGCCTTCGTCCCGAAAACCTAAGCTCCAGAGGGTACCTCGCGAAGAGTTACAGCCGCCTCTGCGGGGCGGAGAACACCAGAGAGAAAAGAGCTCTCCGGCGGGCTGAGATCCGCCGGGGAAATTCCCTCCCGGAGGGGGAAATCGACGCCATCGTCACCGCCATCAAGTTGGACATCATCTCCATCACCATCATCATCATCATCACCGCCGTCTCCACCGCTGCACATCGTCACCGCTGTAGCAATTTGGGTTTGATCTTGATTGTTTGATAGGGGAAACTCTCCCGGTATTGATTTCTACTTGTTATTGATGCTATTGAGTGAAACCGTTGAACCAAGGTTTATGTTCAGATTGTTATTCATCATCATATCACCTCTGATCATGTTCCATATGATGTCTCGTGAGTAGTTCGTTTAGTTCTTGAGGACATGGGTGAAGTCTAAATGTTAGTAGTGAAGTATGGTTGAGTAATATTCAATGTTATGATATTTAAGTTGTGGTGTTATTCTTCTAGTGGTATCGTGTGAACGTCGACTACACGACACTTCACCTTTATGGGCCTAGGGGAATGCATCTTGTACTCGTTTGCCAATTGCGGGGTTGCCGGAGTGACAGAAACCTAAACCTCCGTTGGTATATCGATGCAGGAGGGATAGCAGGATCTCGGAGTTTAAGGCTGTGGTTAGATTTATCTTAATTACTTTCTTGTAGTTGCGGATGCTTGCAAGGGGTATAATCACAAGTATGTATTAGTCCTAGGAAGGGCGGTACATTAGCACAGGTTCACCCACACAACACTTATCAAAACAATGAAGATTAATTAGCCGTATGTAGCGAAAGCACTAGACTAAAATCCCGTGTGTCCTCGAGAACGTTTGGTCATTATAAGTAAACAAACCGGCTTGTCCTTTGTTCTAAAAAGGATTGGGCCACTCGCTGCAATTGTTACTCTCGCACTTTACTTACTCGTACTTTATTCATCTGCTACATCAAAACCCCCTGAATACTTGTCTGTGAGCATTTACAGTGAATCCTTCATTGAAACCGCTTGTCAACACCTTCTCGCTCCTCGTTGGGATCAACATTCTTACTTATCGAAGATACTACGATACACCCCCTATACTTGTGGGTCATCAAGACTATTTTCTGGCGCCGTTGCCGGGGAGTGAAGCGCTATTGGTAAGTGGAATTGGTAAGGGAAACTTCTACTCGTTTGTGCTGATTTTATTTCTGCTCGCTGCCATAATTCATTATGGAGAGATCATCTCTTGAGTTTTTATTTGGAAAATCTGCTACTACTGCAAAGGTAGTGGATGAGGCGCCAGGTGAGGAAGAGATACCATACAAAATACCTATGAAAATTATTGAACGTGTAGTGGATAACCGTTATACAGGGGATGGAACTGTCCACCCTGGAGATCATTTACTGTTCTTACATGAATTATGCGGTTTATTCAAGTGTGCAGGCATTGCTATGGATGAAGTGAGGAAGAAATTATTCTCTATATCGCTGTCTGGTAAAGTGGCACATTGGTATAAATTACTGGATAATGGGGATTCTCTTGAATGGAATGATATTGTGCCCCGGTTTTATTCTAAGTTCTATCCTCCAAGTGAAATTCACAAGGATCGGAACCGCATATATAATTTTTGGCCTCATGATGGAGAGAGTATTGCCCAAGCGTGGGGGAGATTGAAGTCTTTAATGCTCAAATGCCCCATTCATGAGCTTCCGGTAATGTTATTATTGATAATTTCTATGCAAGACTTTCTTTTGAAGACAAGACCTTGCTGGATACTTCTTGTTCCGGATCATTCACGCGCAACAAGGAAGAGTTTAAAAGGGACCTTCTCAATCGGATCCAGGAAAATACCGAAGGATGGCAGATCGACTACGTATAGAGAATCAGGTATAAATTATGATTATAAATGCATTGAAGCTTTTATGGATACTGATAAATTTCGTAATATGAGTGCTACTTATGGTCTTGATTCTCAAGTTGCTGCAAATCTTTATAAAGCTTTTGCCTCTCATGATTAATTGCCTAAGAATTTTTTTGATAAGTATCATGAACCGTATAAAGATAAAATTGATTCATCTATTAATAAATGCGTTGTAGTTGAAACTATTGATCATGTTATTCCTGAAGCTTATATTGAAAAAACTCCTTTCCCTGCTAAAATGAAGGAGTACTCTGTTAAATAGTGCGGTTCATAAAAGTGAAAAGAAACCTATAGAACCTGAAGAACAAATAAAAGTTGAATCTGCTGTTGCAATAGTTAAAGATCTTGTGACTGAAAATGTGGAGGATGGTCATATTATTTTCTGTGAAGATGCTTCTAATATTGTCTCACATCCTAATAAGTCCAAGAAAACTAGTGTTCCTATGCTATCTGTTAGAATTGGTGATCATTGTTGTTATGGTTTATGCGATATTGGTGCAAGTATTAGTGCTATTCCTTATGAGCTTTACACGGAGATTATGCACAAAATTGGTTCTTGTGAACTTGAAGATATTGATGTGGTTATTCGGCTGGCTAATAGAGAAACTATCTGTGGTGACCCGGCATACCACTGCATGGTGTAGTATGCAAGTCTGATATAACACCAATGAAACACCGTTCCACTAGTATTATATCGCTCAGAGTGGTACAACAGAAACATATGCGGGTCCAAGGTATGTCTATAGAATTACAACATCGACTCGTTACATAAGATCATCACAGCCTCCTACTTTACAATGAGGTAAAACTGCAAATAAACTCCAGAAGAACGACTCGTAGTCTAATCTTATCACGAACTCTATTTGTAGAGTATTTAACTAGCTACAGAGGCTAAGAATAGATTCTAGCTAATTAGGAGCTAGGTTTAGGAAGCTAGTTCCCTTCTATGGCTAAACTAGGTTTTCTCCTTGATGGATGTGGTATCTGACTCCTCTGACAGGTCTTGTCTCTTGAAGTAGTCGTTGACTCCTCGGCCTTCGAGTTGCACTCGTGGATCCTCCTTTGATGCCTCCATATCTAAGCGGGGATTTAAGAGTGGGATGAGTACGAGCGTACTCAACAAGTTCATTATAGGAAAGAGGTGTTTAATGCACTAGCTACGAGCATTAGACCGTAAAGTCTAATACCAATGCAAGTTTTCATAACCATTTCTTCAAAAGGTTGCTTTTATTCGAAGAACTATGTCCGTCAGCCTTCACCGGTTTACTAGAACTTCATGGAGCTCCTTTCCGGCCGCGTTCGCAGCTCCATATCCCGAACAGGGAGTGACAGGTCACGGTTCTTTACACTCCGCAGAGGTGTGTTGCTTTACCCATAAGAGATCTTAACCTTGGTGCCAACCGAGCCGCGAGCTCGTCCACACTTCCTATGGTGTGAGGCCCGGTATAAGGTCTAGCCAATCATGTTCCTCCGCTACCTCGAACACCCACCCTTTGTTGGCATGCTCCGACCCTGGGTCCTCGCCGGTCCCATTATTCCCACTCACGGGTGGACCCCGACCACGACAACAGTTTGGGACTCGTTAACCAAACTCCTTCGCCGGTAGCTGCAACCCATCATAGACCGCAATACCGTGGGGACTTAAGGCCTCCCCAGCCAACCGCTTGCTCTTCGAGCGACAAGTGTCTACGGACTATGCCGTGGGGACTTAAGGCTTCCCCAGCCAACCGCTTGCCCTGACAGATACAAGTGTCTACGGTAGAGCGCATCCGTTGATGAACGAGAGGTGGAAACACTTTTGACTACTCCGTCCCAGTCCGGATCTTATGGTTAACACGGGTATTACGGCACAAGAATCACTGGCGACATTTGTTGTTTAATCCTAGATGGATATAAACCCTTGCAATAGAACCTCCACCATATCAACACAATCCATGGTTCCATTGCCCACCACATAGTCATATTCATAGTTATGAAAGTAGTGGTTTTGATTTTTATGCAATAGTGATAACCATAATAATTTGCAAGTAATTTTATAGAAATATTCAAATGACCTGAGCAAGTGATGAACTTGCCTTTCTTGACTGCAAGATTATGCAGGCAAGGTCTTCGATGCGCAATAACTCCAAATTCTGAAATAGCATCATCGTCCGGTAAGGACGATGTTTAAAAGATTGGCAAGGATGCAATAATGCATAATTATGAGATGCAATCATTCTAAGCGTGTCCTAACCCCGATGATTTAGGATTAGTGAGTGGTAATGATTGGTTTAGGGTGTGTTGCACTTTTAGAGTGATTCACAAGCGAGGTTATTATTCAGGGTTGTGTTGTTTTAGAATCATAAGCAGGTGGTAAAATGAATAGTAACAATCATACACAACCAGGATTAGTAGCTGTATAATAAGTAAAGAGCAGTTGTCAATTTTAAGTCCTTTAGTGCATGGTTGATGATTACTTGTTGATACGTCCAAAACGTATCTACTTTCCCGAACACTTTTGCTATTGTTTTGACTCTAATTTGTGTATTTTGGATACAACTAACACGGACTAACGCTGTTTTCAGCAGAACTGTTCCGGTGTCTCGTTTTTGTGCAGAAATCCAACTTTCGGGAAAATCTTCGGAATTTATGCAGAAGGCCCTATTTTCCCGTAATACTGACGGAGCCAGAAGGACAAGTAAGGTGGAGGCCCGAGGGCCCCACACCATAAGGCGGCGCGGCCTAGGGGGGGCCCGCGTGGCCATATGGTGTGGCCCCCTCGGCCGGCCTCCGACGCCCTCCTTCGGACTATATAATGCCTTCGACCTAAAAACGCACGGAGAGAAGTCGAAATCGCCAGAAAGCCTCCAGAACGCCGCCACATCGCGAAACTCCGTCACGGGAGCCAGAAGTCTCCGTTCTGGCACTCGCCGGGACGGGGAATTGGAGGAGATCATCGCCATCATCACCGCCAACGCCTCTCCATCAACCAGCCATGCTTCCCCCATCCATGTGTGAGTAATTCCCCCGCTGTAGGCCGAAGGGGATGGTAGGGATTGGATGAGATTGGTCATGTAATAGCATAAGATTGTTAGGGCATAGTGCCTAGTGTCCGTAATTGGTACTTTGATGATATTGTTGCAACTTGTTATGCTTAATGCTTGTCACTAGGGCCCGAGTGCCATGATCTCAGATCTGAACATGTTATTGTTTCATCATGATATTCATTGTTTATTGATCTTACCCGCAAGTTGTATACACATGTCGTCGTCCGGAACCGATGGCCCCGAAGTGACGAAATCGGGACAACCGGAGGGAATGGTAGTGATGTGAGGATCACATGTGTTCACGGAGTGTTAATGCTTTGCTCCGGTACTCTATTAAAAGGAGTACCTTAATATCCAGTAGTTTCCCTTGAGGCCCGGCTGCCACCGGCTGGTAGGACAAAAGATTTTGTGCAAGTTTCTCATTGCGAGCACGTACGACTATAATTGGAACACATGCCTATTGATTGCTTTGTACTTGGACACCGTTTTATTATTATCTGCAAATGCCCTGCTATGATTGTTACATGAGTTTCTCTCATCCATGCAACGCCCGTCATCCGTCCCCGTGCCTACGTATTTTAATCCTGCTGTTTACTATAATCACTACCGCTGTCTTTGTTACTCGTCGTCGTTATTTCACTATCGCTATCGCTATAAAACCGTTACTACTCGATAAACTCTTGCGAGCAAGTCCTGTTTCCAGTGCAGCTGAATTGACAACTCCGCCGTTAAGGCTTCCAAGTGTTCTTTGTCTCCCCTTGTGTCGAATCAATAAATTGGGTTATACTACCCGCGAAGACTGCTGCGATCCCCTATACTTGTGGGTTATCAAGACCGTTTTCTGGCGCCGTTGCCGGGGAGCATAGCTTTATTTGGAAGTTCACTTGGATTGATATTGTTCGCTGCAAATTCTCCATCATGGGTAAAGCTCGCGATTCTAAAGTCGCCATATTACCATCCACTACAAGAAAAGGTACAACTCTGAGTACCTCGCTACTCTTGATTCACCATCCGTGATAAGTCAACTTGTTTCACCGCCACAAGCCGGTACGTCCGCTGAATCTGAAAACTCTCATAATATTGATAATGTTTCTGCTCGTGCTTGATGATAGTGGTTCATTGGGATCCTTTCTAGATGCTACAATTGCTAGGTCTAGACAAATTGAAAATGCTGAAACTCCTAATGAAAATGCCACTACACCTCTTAGTTCACCTGAACTTGATTATTCTAGTGATGATCCTGATGAAGATTATGTGGAGCTTAATGATGATTTTATTGATAAATGCAATTCTATTACTGATGCAAGAAACATTAAAAAGTTTCTCGCACAATATACTGTTAAACATAAGCTATCTCCTGATCCTAAATTTGCCACATCTCCTATATGCATTAAGGATAAAGATTATGATTTTTCTCTTGATCTATCTCATATAGCTATTGTAGAGAAAGCACCCTTTTGTGGTACTGAAAAAGAAAGTGCTGTAGAACACATGAATGAACTTTCTTCTATGAGTAGTTTGTTTTCTGATGATATCAAGATGCGTACTTACTTTGTCATTAAAATTTTTCCTTTCTCATTAAAGGATGATGCTAAAACTTGGTATAATAATTTGCCTCCTGGTTCTATTAAAAGTCCAACCGATTTGCGTGATGTTTTCTTTCGAAAATACTTTCCTGCTAGTGCTCAACATGCTGCTTTACAGAGAATTTACAGATTTGATCAAGGAGATGAAGAGAAATTGCCTGCGGCATGGGCAAGATTTTGTTCTCTTATCAGAGCTAGACCTGGACATGATTTAGAAAAGAATGATCTACTTGATATATTTTATAGTGGACTAACCATTGAATCTAGAGCATATTTGAATAGTTGTGTCTGGTTGTGTTTTCAGAAAAGAACTCCGGACTTAAGCTGAAGATTTATTGGCTAGAATAAGCCGGAATCATGATGATTGGGAAACACCCGAACCAACTCCAACGCCAATATTGAAGAAGAGGGGTTTAATTGAATTGAATGATGATGATATGCGGGAAGCTAAGAAGTCTCTCAAGGAGAAAGGTATTAAATCCGAAGATGTGAAGAATCTACCTCCTATAGAAGATATATGTGAGATAATTCCCCCTTCACCCATGATTGAGGTAAACTCCCTTCAACGCTTTACTAGGGAAGATATTCCGTATTCAAAACCTCCTCGCACAATGCTTAGATGAGTTTGATAATTATATTGTTAAGCAAGAAAATTTTAATATGAGAGTAGAGAATCATCTAATGGAAAATTCTCAAGCTATTAGCAATTTGCATGATATTGTGGAGAGAACCTCCAATGATGTTAAGGTGCTTGTTAAACATTTTCAAATGATTCAAACTCAAATTGATCAACTCACTAAAGTGCAAAATGACTTGCTAAATAATAATTCTAAAGAGAAACATGCTTATGAAGTAACAACTAGAGGTGGTGTCTCTACCCAGGATCCTCTATATCCTGAAGGGCACCCCAAAAGAATTGAACAATATTCTCAACGCATTGAACCTAGTGCTCATTCTAAGAAGAAAAAGAAGAAGAAACATAAAAATGTTGTAGAATCCTCTAAACCTGTTAATGATCCTAATAGTATTTCTATTTCCGATGCTGAAACTGAAAGTGGTAATGAACATGATAATGATAATGATAATGATAAGAATGATGCTTCTGATAAAGAAGAGGTAGAAGATGAACCTGAAAAGCATGCTAAAAACAAAAAGTATACTAAAGAAGATTTTATTTCTAAGAAACATGGTAATGAAAGAGAACCTTGGGTGCAAAAGCAAATGCCTTTTCCTGCTAAGAAACTAAAATCAAAGGAAGAAGAACACTATAATAAATTTTGCGATTGGATGAAACCTTTATTCTTGCAAATCCCTTTGATCGATGCTATTAAATTGCCTCCTTATTCAAAGTATATGAAAGATATTGTTACTAACAAAAGGAAAATCCCCAATGAGGAAATTTCCACTATGCTTGCTAATTACTCTTTCAATGGCAAAGTGCCGAAGAAGTTGGGCGACCCAGGTATACCTACTATTCCTTGTTCTATCAAGAATAATTATGTTAAAACTGCTCTGTGTGATTTGGGAGCCGGTGTTAGTGTTATGCCTTTTTCTCTTTATAAGAGGCTTTATTTAGATAAGTTGATACCTACTGATATATCTTTGCAAATGGCTGATAAATCTACTGCTATTCCCGTTGGTATATGTGAGGATGTTCCTGTTCAAGTTACTACTAACTCGCTTGATATTAACTGATTTTGTTGTGTTGGAAATGCCTGAAGATGATAATATGTCTATTATTCTTGGGAGACCTTTTCTTAACACCGCAGGGGATGTTATTGATTGCAATAAAGGAAAGGTTACTTTCAATGTTGATGATAAGGAGCATACCGTCTATTTCCCCAAGAAGATTGATAAAGTATGTGGAGTCAATACTATTTCTAATGTGAGAACTATCAAAGTTGGAACTATTGATTGTCCTATATATGAGCCTAAAGAAGGTTATCAAAATCTTATGATTGGATCCATATCAATACAATTCAAGGTAACATGATTGATTTGAGGGTTATTTCTTCTTATGCTATGTAAAAATTATTCGGTGGCAAGACTTGATCAACCTTGTTAACGAATACTTTTTATATGCATAGAGCCGGTAAACAACATCTCTTTCTCACTCCACTTGTCTTACTTGCTGTAGCACTTTTGATTTGCAAAGTTCCTTACTTAATTAGAGTTTTCAAAAAATTTCCTGGCCAGTAATAATAAACTTAATACCCAGAAATGTGCATTTTTCAAAGTTTTCAAAAATTCACAAAAATTATACCGTTAGTCCTATTTTTCGAAGAGGCACCTGGGAGCACCAGAGGATGACCCGTGGGGCACCCCGAGGTGCCACACCACTCGCCGGCACGGCCAAGGAGGGGGCGCGCCACTCCGTGGTGTGGGCCCCTCCTTGCCCCACTACTTCATCTCTTTCTTCCAGCATCTTCTCTCTCCCGAAAAAACTCGAACCAGCTTTCTCTCACTTGCGTTTTTGCTCAAGAGCTCAGGATTTTTCGATCTCTTTGCTCAGCCCAGATTTCTGTCTGAAATTTGGCACATTTGCTCTCCGGTATGTGACTCCTCCGCCTATCCAAATAGAATTTTGTTTGGTTGAGTATATCTTGAATATTTTGCTGCTGTAGGTAACATGTTTAGTGAGCTTGCATGGTTGTTCTAAGTTGTATAAACTAGTTTTGATGCATGATTAGTACTCTAGCAAGTTCCTATAGTAGTTCCCCTTGATTATATGTCACCAAATCAAGTTTTATATCACTTGTTGAAAAATTTCAGAAAAGAAAGATGAAGAAGTTCAACTTTGGAGAATTGTTCAAGAGAGGAACAACCAGCACCGGGAGGCCTTCTAGGGCCGCCACCCGGCTTAGGCGATCATACAATGAGGATATCATCGCGCCTAGCTTCGCGCCCGAAGAGGACAACGGGGCTCCTAATGCTTCGTCTTTTCCATGCTATGATTTTCTGAGAAATGCAGGGATATTGGATGATTTCTTCACCCTTGTCAATAGGGCGGGCTTAACCACCTACGTGGGAGACGAAAGGGAGCAATACTACATGCTCACCCAAATTTTCGTCGAGAGCTTCAAGTTCAACAACACGTAATATGAGCCGACAGTTGCATTCAAGATCTATGGTAATCCTGTTACTATGGAATTGGAAGATTTTTGTCGTGCATTGGGTATTGCCCCTGTAGGTACAGCAAGGAGGATTGATGACAACCCCCGGGACCTGTTGGAGCTCTATCGAGGGATCACCGATGATGATTATCGCACCATTCAGCGTGGCAAGATAAGGAACATTCAACTCCCCGCCATTAAGTATTTTGCATATTACATTGCTACTAGCATTCTTGGTAGGGAGAACACTAGCAATATTTCTAGTTACCATCTTGCTTTCTTGAATATTGCACTTACTGGTCGGACATCTTATCACCTTGGTTCTCTTATTGCTCGCCGCCTGTCTAATAGGGGGCCTATTTTTGGAGGAACTATTGCACTGCGCGTTTTAACACATTTAAGACTCCCTCTTGATCCTAATGATGTGCCATTGACCCCTAGGAGACTCGATATTGCTACTATGAAGAGTCATCATTTTGTTACCGCCAATTCTACTTTAGATAATATGGTCTATAGAATGTTGTTTGCTGACGGGGATGAGAAGGAAATCCCTCTTCCCCAGCCAGGTTTGTTCAGTATTGACAGGCAATCATGGTCGCGCACTAAGGAGGAGGTGGATGAACATATGAAGATACAAGACTTCCACCAGCAGCATGACTCCGAGGACGCCGAGCCCTCCTACGACTACACCGTCACGTATCCGGGTGCTTCTTCTAGCACATGCCCGGAATATGATCCATCTTCGTCGTACTACGGAGATACTACCTCATGGTCTCGATGGGATTGAACTCCACTTAGGCCAAAAGCCTAATCTTGGGGGGAGGTATACCAGCATCACTCATTCTTTGCATATTATGATTGCTGGATACTTGTATATACTTGTTTTGTTTGTTTGAGTGGTTTTCTAATGAGAGGAAGATGATATTTGGGGAAGTGCTGCCTGAAAACAGATTCTGGACTGTTACCGTAAAAATTCTCAAAAATAGCCAGAACAGTATTTTGCGAAGCCAATTTTTGTGCATGTTCCCCAGGTTGTTATCTAACTTTCATTAGTTGAACACTTTTCGATTTGAGCAGTGGAAGAATTTATTAAAAATCGAGTACTGTACTGCTGTCAAGTTTGACGAATTTCTGCTGCTTTGTGTTTATGTGAGTCTTCTAGTTTGCCATTTCTTGTTTTTGCTTTGTTTCCTTCCCAAAACACAAAAAGACCAAAAAAAATTCTGTTTTTTTCTCTTCACCATTTGTTTGCTTTGGTTTCTTGCATTTGTTTCGCTTTATTTGCTATTGCTAGTTTGCTATAAGAAAACCCAAAAAGATTTTGCTTTGTTTGCTTGTTTCCTTTTGTTCTTGTTTCTAATTCGAAAACACCAAAAATATTTGCTGTTCTTCTTTGGTTTGTAAAGTTCATTATGAGTTCAATGGTCTTCGGTGGCTGGAGCGTGGTTTTCATTTTATATTATCCAAGCTACACAAGTGAAAGGCAATAATGACGATCTACGACAATTGGATTGTGGTGAGAGGCTGGTATGAACTCTATTTGTTTTCATTTTTGTACATATACTCATCCATGTGAGCATGCTTAGTTGGTTCATGTGAGGTATATGTTATTTGAGAAAGTCTAGTAGTTTATGATCTCTCATGTTTAGCTCCAATTTATTAATATGAGTAGCATGTCATGGATGTTTGCTTGCATTGTTTTATTCATAAGTAAGTATGGCATTGTGGTATCCTCCTCTGAATAATTCATTTATATCGACTTGGCACATGCTCACGCATGCATATGACTGAACAAAAAGTCAATTAAGCCTCGATGATCTATATTGCTTCGTAGTTCTTGTATCACTTTTATGCCTCCGTTAATTTATTTTGCCGCAAGCATGATTATGACAGTCACTGCTCTCTTGATTTGTCGCTCCCTAGTCTTTTGCTAGCCTTCACTTGTACCGAGCGGGAACGCTGCTCGTGCTTCCAAACACCTGAAAACCAAGTTGTTCCAAAGTGTCCACCATAAATACCTATGCATGGCATTTCAAACCATTCCAAGTAAATTCTCATGCGCTACCTTTAAAACCTTCAAAATGCTTCTCAATTTGTGTTTATGTTTCATAGCTCATGAGGAAGTATGTGGTGTTTAACTTTCAACCTTGTCATTTACTTTTGACGGACTCTCATATGGACTAGTGGCAGATCCGCTTATCCAATAATTTTGCAAAAAGAGCTGGCAATGGGATTCCCAGTCCCGAATTAATTAACTTAAATAGACACTCCTCCATGGTTTGTGATTGTTGGACGGCACCCGGAGGATTCGGTTAGCCATGGCTTGTGTAAGCAAAGGTTGGGGGGGAGTGTCATCATCATAATAAAACTAAAATAAAAAGGCACTCCTTCATGGTATGAGATTGTTGGCAGGCACCCGAGGATTCGGTTAGCCATGGTTTTTGTAAGAAAGGTTGGAAGGAGTGCCACATAAACATGCAAATAATTCATGGGAGCCGCTCTTGGGAGTCCGGTTGGCGAGGTAGTTAGTGTACCCATTACCATTCGTTGACAACGACAAACACCTCTCAAAATAATTTTACTCCTGATTTCAAAAATGAAAAGCTCTAGCGCATGTTAATCCCTCGCTTCCCTCTGCGAAGGGTCAATCTTTTACTTTTATGTTGTGTCTCCATTATTTCTTTGAGCACTATCTTGAGAGCACAACTGTCATTCTTAGTATAATATGCTTGTCTCAAAATATGATTGATTGTGGTATAACTTTGATGCTTTTATCTTTGACAATCACTACTTCTAGTCTTTCTATGAACTCCGGAGGTGCCTGGGCATTTATGTTTTGCCGATCAAATACGGGCAAGCGAGATACCACTTTATCATACTCTCTTATGAACATTGCAATCCCGCTTATATACATGATTCATGATGCTTATTATTAATTGTTGGTACCTCTCCATGATTGACATAGTCGTTAGATGATCTTATTTGCATGTATCTCATTATGAACTGCTTAAGTATTAGCCATAGCATGAGAATATATACATCATATGAGCAAATGTGTTCGTGAAAGTTCTTTTATCGCTCAGCTTGTTAATCGAATTGCTTGAGGACAAGCAATAAGCTAAGCTTGGGGGAGTTGATACGTCCAAAACGTATCTACTTTCCCGAACACTTTTGCTATTGTTTTGACTCTAATTTGTGTATTTTGGATACAACTAACACGGACTAACGCTGTTTTCGCAGAACCGTTCGGTGTCTCGTTTTTGTGCGTAAATCCAACTTTCGGGAAAATCTTCGGAATTTATGCGAAGGCCCTATTTTCCCGTAATACCGATGGAGCCGAAGGACAAGTAAGGTGGAGGCCCGAGGGCCCCACACCATAAGGCGGCGCGGCCTAGGGGGGCCCGCGCGGCCCTATGGTGTGGCCCCCTCGGCCGGCCTCCGACGCCCTCCTTCGGACTATATAATGCCTTCGACCTAAAAAACGCACGGAGAGAAGTCGAAATCGCCAGAAAGCCTCCAGAACGCCGCCACACCGCGAAACTCCGTTGCGGGAGCCAGAAGTCTCCGTTCTGGCACTCCGCCGGGACGGGGAATTGGAGGAGATCATCGCCATCATCACCGCCAACGCCTCTCCATCAACCAGCCATGCTTCCCCCATCCATGTGTGAGTAATTCCCCCGCTGTAGGCCGAAGGGGATGGTAGGGATTGGATGAGATTGGTCATGTAATAGCATAAGATTGTTAGGGCATAGTGCCTAGTGTCCGTAATTGGTACTTTGATGATATTGTTGCAACTTGTTATGCTTAATGCTTGTCACTAGGGCCCGAGTGCCATGATCTCAGATCTGAACATGTTATTGTTTCATCATGATATTCATTGTTTATTGATCTTACCCGCAAGTTGTATACACATGTCGTTGTCCGGAACCGATGGCCCCGAAGTGACGAAATCGGGACAACCGGAGGGAATGGTAGTGATGTGAGGATCACATGTGTTCACGGAGTGTTAATGCTTTGCTCCGGTACTCTATTAAAAGGAGTACCTTAATATCCAAGTAGTTTCCTTGAGGCCCGGCTGCCACCGGCCGGTAGGACAAAAGATGTTGTGCAAGTTTCTCATTGCGAGCACGTACGACTATAATTGGAACACATGCCTATTGATTGCTTTGTACTTGGACACCGTTTTATTATTATCTCGCAAATGCCCTCGCTATGATTGTTACATGAGTTTCTCTCATCCATGCAACGCCCGTCATCCGTCCCCGTGCCTACGGTATTTTAATCCTCGCCGTTTACTATAATCACTACTCGCTGTCTTTGTTACTCGCTGCTGTTATTTCACTATCGCTATCGCTACAAAACTGTTACTACTGATAAACTCTTGCGAGCAAGTCTGTTTCCAGGTGCAACTGAATTGACAACTCCGCTGTTAAGGCTTCCAAGTGTTCTTTGTCTCCCCTTGTGTCGAATCAATAAATTGGGTTATACTACCCGCGAAGACTGCTGCGATCCCCTATACTTGTGGGTTATCACTTGTCATATAATTCAAAAGAATAACTTTTGAAGAACATGTTTTATAATAAAGAACAAGTATGATGTCTAGGTTTGTGGGGTTCTATGGTTTTCTATGATTCTAATTGGTTTCTGGAGTAAGTAGTAGATGGATCACAACCTAGTTGGATTCATCAACAAAAAGGGCTTGTAAGGTTGAGTTAAGCCTGGCATTCTAAGCAATTATTCATAAAAGATTGTTGTCAAGGTTGGTTTATCTTGCTAGTGATAGCTGGCTAGGGTTTATAGGTCCTTATAAGCAGGGTTGAGGATGATTCTTTATTTGCTTCAAAAGAATAACTTTTGAAGAACATACTTCTTAAATAATAAGAAGTATATCAATTAGGGTTGAGGTGGTTTAGGTTGTACTGTTGGTTCTATTAAGTAAGGAATAATTGGCTCCTGAATAGGATGGTTGATAAGTATCTTACACTAGTGGGGTTTAGTGGAACAGGGTTATGTAATGTGAAATAGTAGGTATCCGCTATTAGGGTTCATCACAATGGTGTGATGCTAAATAGGGATAAACAAGGATGATGGCTTTGGTAATAGGATCTAGGGTTTACACTTGGTTGACCCTACTGGATTGTTTAGGTCTGATGATGATGAACACATGGGATACCCATATATTAGTGATAGGTCTTCTACATTTTATGTGGCTAAGACAGGTATTTATTTGCTACTAGGGTTCTATGCTTTGAAAGAATGTACCATGATCACATGCTCTAACCTAGGGTTTAGGTTAGAAGCAATTTAGGGTTCACATGTAATAATGGAACTAGGGTTCCAAGTAGAGTTAGGTTTTTTAGGGTTCCACATGAAATTATGAGGTTGTCACTTTGTCTCTAATGGAACTAGGGTTTCCTATTTACCCTATAATTCTTGGATTAATAACTTCATTAACAAGTTGAAGTTATTAATGAGTTTGAAATAAAAATAATATTGGATTTGACATTTTATTATTTTTAATGATTTAATAATTAAGGTACTTATTAATTAGGGTTTAAATCTCTCTGATAAAGATTTAACCAAATAACAAATAA
Source organism: Lolium rigidum (assembly GCF_022539505.1). NCBI lineage: Eukaryota > Viridiplantae > Streptophyta > Magnoliopsida > Poales > Poaceae > Lolium > Lolium rigidum. Next base: position 55,488,658 of record NC_061514.1, on the reverse strand, counting down.
GAAAAATTAATTTTAATGTTTTCTTTATTTATTTACTGGTTTTTATTTAATTTTGAAATTTTTACTAATTATTGAATTTTAATTGAATTTAGAATTAGAATTAAAGGCTTAAATAACAAGTATTAAATAATTGAATTTTTATTAAAAATAAAATTTCATTTTATATTTTTATTGGATAGATTTTTCTTTTATAAGAATTTTGATATCTCATTTGTATTTTTCTGAGTTTTTATGAATTTTCTACAATTATCTAAAGTTGCAGCAATTTTATTGAATTGAAATTAAAACGAAGGAACCGCTAACCGTACCGGGCCTAGGGCTACCCAGAGGTCACCGACGAGTGGGCCTATGTCCACGTCCGACGCCACCTAGGCGTGGACTCGGGTCAAGTATCCGCCAACGTGGCCAGGAGTATGGTGGCCGGCGGCGAGCCGATCACGGCGCCGTCGATACCCTGTACCCCCAGACGCGCGGCTACACTCGCTGGACCCAGCGCGACGTGACGAACCAAGTAGTGGCTGCGCCCCCTCCGAATGGTCACCGGAGGGTGGCCGGCGACGATGGTATGTGGCGGTTTCCGACGAGCATCGACGACAACGAGCTACGGTGGGTTCTAAGATGCAATAAGATGCTCTCGAGAAGCGTATGCTCACCCTGATGGTGAAGAGCTTGAAGGAGGGGCCGATGGAGGACAGAGACGACGCGGCGGTCGCCATTTCCCCCGCGGTACTGCGGAAGGGAAAAGCCGAATTCGCTCTCCTCTGAGCTCCCCTTGACGCGCCCATTTACCAGGTGGACGAGGACGTCGTGGCGCGCCTCCAGAGCTCATCAGCGAGCTACGGGGTGGTCGGGATCGACGGATTGCTAGAGTTGCTGGCAGGTTAGGATTTCGGAATAGCTGCGGGAAGAAGAAAAGTGAGGCGCTAGGGTTTGCTCCTCGTATTTATACGGCTCCTCTCGGCCTTCGGCGTTCGTGGGCGTCTGCGCTGGCGGTCGGGACGTGGAGCTCGCCGTCGCCGTGGCGGTCTGCTGCGCGTCGAGGGGGAGAAACGAAGACGATGACGTCTCCCCATCTTTATCCAAGCGAAAGGGTACCTGGGCATGTTTGGGCCGTGCTGGGCTGAGTAGATTGGGCTTCGGGTGGGCCAGTTGCTGGGCTGCTGCACACTGGTGAGGTCCAGGTAAGCCTCCTTTTCTTTATCTCTTTTATTTTTTTACTGTTTTATTTCTTGTTTTGAATTCTGGTTTTGTAATTCTGTTTTGAATTCATATCTGAATTCAATTATGCTTTCAGATGTTTTATACCTATTTTTAATTAGGGCTTAACACTAATAATCATGGCATGACTCCATTGTCTAATCTAATGTGTAATGCATGATTTTATTTATATCCTTGTGGTTTCTATTTAATTTTCTATGTAGTCATGATTTTGTGTGTTTCTATGAAATTCCTTTTCTTCCCTGCAATATATCTCCTTTTTGAATTATTTAATGTGGGTGATTGCTTCCCAAAGCATTTTAAAGATTTTTATGAGGTCCTGGTTTCTTATTTGGGAGTATTGTCCATTTGCATATAATTTTATGTGAGCAACATTTTATTCAGGTTTGGTAAGTTTGATGATTATCCATATTAAAATTAACATTAGTATTTTGGTTTCATAATCCTTAGAAATACCTAGAGTAATTATTGCCCTCATCATGGTTTGGTCTTGGTTATAAAGATAAGTGATTGATCACCATCATGGTTTTAATCAAATGGTTTAGCACTAGATTTTACTTAAGTTCCATATTTAAGCATGAACTTTAATTAGTGAACAGTTCTAGGGTTCTCATCATATTCACCTAATGGCAATTGGTTTGGATCTCACTTAGGGTCTAAGTTTATATTATGATCACCATAGTGATACACATTCTAGGTTTGAGATATGATTAGAGGTTGTAGAATTGAGATGACACCATTTTATATTTGCTAGTCTTTAGTCTCCCCTTACCAAGGTAATACGATTACTTGCTTAATAATTTATGTACTCCTTTAGTGAATGAGTACATGGGAATTGGTTTTATCTTCTACCAATAGATTTCTAATATTAGCCTTAATCTATCATTAAGGTAATTAAAGTGGTTATGGTTCTTTTTATAGTTAACTATAGTTATAATGATGGGTGATTTCTCATCATGCAAAGTATAGAATTTGGCACTAGGTTTTCCTTATGTTCTTAATATCCTCTGCCTCAAGTTCTTAGGGTTTATGATCACTACTCAATTTATATTGATCAAGGTTTGGCTTCTGAGTTATCTCTCAAGAATTTAGGTCTCTCACTCCCAAGCTTAAGTATTGTCTTGATGAACTAAGGTATAGCACTTCTATTTTATTTTCTAGGATGGGCATATTATGGTTGTCTCAATAGTTTATATCCCAGGAGAATGCCTGAGATATTACTTAGGGTTCTTTCCAGGGAATGAAGATATAATCATCTGGTATATGGATAGTTTTCTCCCTTCATTTCAAGTGTTGCCTCATCTATCTTAAGTATAACACCAAAGCTTGAGCTCTCTCATTTAGGAATGGTGATTCTAGGTTTTATGGTGTACTCACAATATCTCAATAGGCATCAAGTCTAAAGCTCCACTTGACTATCTTGGTTGAATTAATTCCCCCCTTACTTTATCAATTTATAGACAAGGTATTATTCCATGTGATATTAGGCTATCACATCATTTCAAAGTGAAATGTTTTAGGTCCTAATGCTTTAGTTCAAGAATTATTCTTGACTCTTAATTAGGTAAAGCTAAGGTTGGTATAATGGTCTCTCTCATTTGGGCAGGAATTCAATACTAACTTAAGGTTAGGCTCCATAGGAATTGATGTGATCATCAATATTTATGTTTAAAATAAATGGTTTCTCTTTCTAGGAATTTCTTGAATAATATCCTAGGGTTACTCTTAAAGATGATGATTTGAATATATGGATGTATATCCTAGGTTTAGTTCAAGGTTTATCATTGATCCTCAAATAAGTAACATAGAACTCTCACTTCTCTGGGTTTGATGTATAATAAATTGAAAATAGAGGAGAATTATATTCCTTAGTTAGATCTCCTTGTCTTGTTTCCAAGATTAAAGTAGAATGGGTATCATAGGGTTTATGGTAGGAGCTTGGATTAGTTTAAGACATGGAGAAGATAAGTGAAGAATAGTTGCTACATTCATTGTTACTTGATTTACAAGTAGATGTATGTTCATATGTTGTAGCAAGGAATATCATGTTGTGATCTTTAATAAGATCAAGTAGTTGATCATTGATTAATATGTTATTGTGTTTGTTGAAATTCCATTTGATCTAACCCTTCAGATCAAATCATCTCTTCCCAAAACAAGGTTTTAACAAAGTCACATTGAGGTTTATGGCGCTTGACTTGATGAGCTACTTCAATTCCACCAAGGTCAAGTGAAACTTCAGTTACTGTGACTGTTTTACATTAAAGCGCGAAAATTCCCAGCATTTTCTATGCATGAATGCAATGCACACATCTGTTTCCTCTATTTTTGTAACCCCATTACCTGGGATATTACAGTCTCTACCCCTTAAACTAAACTTCGTCCTCGAAGTTTGAACTCTCTCACGTTTCCGAAGTGTGGATCTGACTTGTGCAGACTACGACTTTTCTCGAACTCCGTATGGATCTCACTAGATATAATTGAATATATCCCTTGTCCAGATTCTTCCTGGAATCCATTAGGGTTTGTCTCTGAACCATGGTTCTTACTTTGATTCATTGATTTCTTCCAACTCTATAAGCTTGTTTCCTTTCTCATTGAAGATTCAATGATTGAGACTTCTTCTTGTCCTGACAGTCTTAATTGAGGACTAATTGGATAACATTCTCCTATTTGATAAAATAGGTCTTTGTTTTCCCTTACTACCAAAACTGCAATGATGGTACTAAGTAAGGTACTTACCATGGAAATGGTCATGATGATTTATTTCCCTAAGAATGGATTAGACTCATTTAGTCCATCCAATCAGGGATTATAGTTGATAACTATATCTATTTTGGGTCATTTAGGTTCCATGAAAGGAATCTTTCAACTAGTCTTTGGTTTTGGTATGTTCAATTTCCTTCAGTCTTTGGCTTTCTTGAGCTGTATTTGGTCTATGGTATTTTCTTCGTCTTACTTCTTTATGCTTAACTTACTTGTGCTTTCGTACTTCTGAGTAAATACTACCCACTTTCTCAAGTTATAATCCACTTCTTACTTCCTCGAGGTATAAATCTCGGCTTTTGGTCTGACATCTTTCTGAAAGTAGTGTTCAACAATCTTATGAGAATAAGATTGAACTTCCTTTCAGTTCAAACCTTCATCATCTATCTTGCTCAAAATATTGAGTTATTGTACTTCCAACTCAATCTTTACTCTACCCCTTAGAGTTTTCTTATGGTCTTCAACTCCTTTTCTTCCAACTATTGGATTGATGGTTGGAATATTGGTCTAGGTCTGGCTTATGGGTTTGTACTTTTCTAAGGTCTTGCGAAGAATATATGTGGTATATCCACTCAATTGTGGACATCCAATGTAAATCCTTCGTCTAAATGATTATAGGTCATTGTTATTTGACTAACAAAATTTTATTTGTTCACAACTTCTTGGTACAAATAATCCAATGGTGAACTACTTGATACCAATTGTGGCTATTTGTTATCTAAAAATGGATTCTATTATAGGTTCTGATCAATTGGACGAGATATCTTCTACTTTATCTCGCAGTATTGATCCTATATCAATTGTGATCTTCTGATATCAACTATGGTCTTCTTATCTCTGCTATGGTTTCATAGGTCATCTTCCTTCTGTCAGGGTTTAATTTTGCAAGAGAACCACTAACTGACACTATGAATATAGTATCCGAAGTGATTTCCCATGCATTCCCTCTTCCATGATGACTAGGGATCTGCTTGAGCTTCACCATAATCATCATATTTCCCACCTTCATGCTTCTTATGTACTAAAGTACTCCTCTGTTGAGGTAAGCATGAGTTTCTGATTGTACTTCTTTCAGAGTATTGTGGTTACTTCCCACAACTTTACTTCCTTCTTTTGATGAAACTTCATCTTGTTTTCAAAATATTCAGAATTCGTCACTTCCTCACACGTTTACCCTTACCCTCTAGATCTATAGCATCAAGTAATAACTTGATATTGCAACATGCATTTGCATATCAAAGTCAAACTTCATGTATGGATCTAGTCAAACAATGAAAATCCAATAAAATCCAAAAAGATTCAGCTTTGTGCTTATAATACACATCATCATAAGCCTGAATATACTAGTTGAGTAAGACATCTCGAAACATCAGGCTGAGATGTGTAGTATATAACACCACATAAGATAGGTTGATATCGTGATACTTAGCACGAGTATATGGGATTCTACTATTTGTCTCAATATTTACCTTAATTGCACAATTGCAATGAGATAAACTTGAAACAAAGTGGTCTAGAATAGTTGTGGTTGACCTAAAGTTCTTTGGAAGAATTAACTTAGCTTCCATTTTGTTGAGGACTACTTCACATGATATATCTAAGTTCTAACTTTGCTACTCTAAACACATAACTATGGAAATATAGCTCCTATACTTCCAAGTGTTTCTAACATAAGATTATGGTCATGATGTGCTTGGCACACTTCCCATATCTTTGGAACACAGTTCTTGCACTAATGTCTGGCTTCTTGTTGTACTTCTTCTAAGTATTTATGATGTTCTAGTCCATCACATAATGATTCTCAGGTGAATCATATATGATTAACAACTCTTCCTTGTAAATAAGCATATGTTTATTCATATCTCTCTTCCTTACCTCCCATGATTGATTCATCATGGTCTATACTACTTCATATAACTCATATTTATCACTTGATATCAGTTGTTTTACAAGTTTGGATAATTTACTTACTCATTACTTAACTTAGTCTACATTTTCTATTAGGATATCTTCATTATCCTTATCACTTGATATTACTCCTATTACTGGTCGGGATAATTTTATATAATCATAACATGTGTTGGTATACATCTTCCAATAGGATATCTTCCTTATGGTTGTATCCTCTCTTTGGACTACCATGTATTGTATACCAACTGTGATCTACTCATCTATTGTGTTAAGGACTTATTGATGTTCTACATACTTGGAATTGGCTATCTAACTTTACTTAGGAAAGATAGGTAAAAAGGTTGACTCAAGTGTGTCAGGATTATTCTCAAGTGAATATCCATCTTAAGTCATAAAAAGTATTTGGTTTAACTAAGACAACTTCCTATAGACACTACCAATCCTATAGGTCTCCTTTAAAGGGTTTTTAATCCTAGGTCAAAGCATTTGCTCTGATACCAACTGTGGTGACCCGGCATACCACTGCATGGTGTAGTATGCAAGTCTGATATAACACCAATGAAACACCGTTCCACTAGTATTATATCGCTCGGAGTGGTACAACGAAACATATGCGGGTCCAAGGTATGTCTATAGAATTACAACATCGACTCGTTACATAAGATCATCACAGCCTCCTACTTTACAATGAGGTAAAACTGCAAATAAACTCCAGAAGAACGACTCGTAGTCTAATCTTATCACGAACTCTATTTGTAGAGTATTTAACTAGCTACAGAGGCTAAGAATAGATTCTAGCTAATTAGGAGCTAGGTTTAGGAAGCTAGTTCCCTTCTATGGCTAAACTAGGTTTTCTCCTTGATGGATGTGGTATCTGACTCCTCTGACAGGGTCTTGTCTCTTGAAGTAGCTGTTGACTCCTCGGCCTTCGAGTTGCACTGTGGATCCACATTCGATGCCTCCATATCTAAGCAGGGGATTTAAGAGTGGGATGAGTACGAGCGTACTCAACAAGTTCATTATAGGAAAGAGGTGTTTAATGCACTAGCTACGGCATTAGACCAGAAAGTCTAATACCAATGCAAGTTTTCATAACCATTTCTTCAAAAGGTTGCTTTTATTCGGAAGAACTATGTCCGTCAGCCTTCACCGGTTTACTAGAACTTCATGGAGCTCCTTTCCGACCGCGTTCGCAGTTCCATATCCCGGAACGAGGAGTGACAGGTCACGCTTCTTTACACTCGCAGAGGTGTGTTGCTTTACCCATAAGAGATCTTAACCTTGGTGCCAACCGAGCCGCAAGCTCGTCCACACTTCCTATGGTGTGAGGCCCGGTATAAGGTCTAGCCAATCATGTTCCTCCGCTACCTCGAACACCCACCCTTTGTTGCATGCTCCGACCCTGGGTCCTCGCTGGTCCCATTATTCCCACTCACGGGTGGACCCCGACCACGACAACAGTTTGGGACTCGTTAACCAAACTCCTTCGCCGGTAGCTGCAACCCATCATAGACCACAATACCGTGGGGACTTAAGGCCTCCCCAGCCAACCGCTTGCTCTTCGAGCGACAAGTGTCTACGGACTATGCCGTGGGGACTTAAGGCTTCCCCAGCCAACCGCTTGCCCTGACAGATACAAGTGTCTACGGTAGAGCGCATCCATTGATGAACGAGAGGTGGAAACACTTTTGACTACTCCGTCCCACTCCGGATCTTATGGTTAACACGGGTATTACGGCACAAGAATCACTGGCGACATTTGTTGTTTAATCCTAGATGGATATAAACCCTTGCAATAGAACCTCCACCATATCAACACAATCCATGGTTCCATTGCCCACCACATAGTCATATTCATAGTTATGAAAGTAGTGGTTTTGATTTTTATGCAATAGTGATAACCATAATAATTTGCAAGTAATTTGATAGAAATATTCAAATGACATGAGCAAATGATGAACTTGCCTTTCTTGACTGCAAGATTATGCAGGCAAGGTCTTCGATGCGCAATAACTCCAAATTCTGAAATAGCATCATCGTCCGGTAAGGACGATGTTTAAAAGATTGGCAAGGATGCAATAATGCATAAGTATGAGATGCAATCGTTCTAAGCGTGTCCTAACCCCGATGATTTAGGATTAGTGAGTGGTAATGATTGGTTTAGGGTGTGTTGCACTTTTAGAGTGATTCACAAGCGAGGTTATTATTCAGGGTTGTGTTGTTTTAGAATCATAAGCAGGTGGTAAAATGAATAGTAACAATCATACACAACCAGGATTAGTAGCTGTATAATAAGTAAAGAGCAGTTGTCAATTTTAAGTCCTTTAGTGCATGGTTGATGATTACTTGTTATATAATTCAAAAGAATAACTTTTGAAGAACATGTTTTATAATAAAGAACAAGTATGATGTCTAGGTTTGTGGGGTTCTATGGTTTTCTATGATTCTAATTGGTTTCTGGAGTAAGTAGTAGATGAATCACAACCTAGTTGGATTCATCAACAAAAAGGGCTTGTAAGGTTGAGTTAAGCCTGGCATCCTAAGCAATTATTCATACAAGATTGTTGTCAAGGTTGGTTTATCTTGCTAGTGATAGCTAGCTAGGGTTTATAGGTCCTTATAAGCAGGGTTGAGGATGATTCTTTATTTGCTTCAAAAGAATAACTTTTGAAGAACATACTTCTTAAATAATAAGAAGTATATCAATTAGGGTTGAGGTGGTTTAGGTTGTACTGTTGGTTCTATTAAGTAAGGGATAATTGGCTCCTGAATAGGATGGTTGATAAGTATCTTACACTAGTGGGGTTTAGTGGAACAGGGTTATGTAATGTGAAATAGTAGGTATGGTTGCTATTAGGGTTCATCACAATGGTGTGATGCTAAATAGGGATAAACAAGGATGATGGCTTTGGTAATAGGATCTAGGGTTTACACTTGGTTGACCCTACTGGATTGTTTAGGTCTGATGATGATGAACACATGGGATACCCATATATTAGTGATAGGTCTTCTACATTTTATGTGGCTAAGACAGGTATTTATTTGCTACTAGGGTTCTATGCTTTGAAAGAATGTACCATGATCACATGCTCTAACCTAGGGTTTAGGTTAGAAGCAATTTAGGGTTCACATGTAATAATGGAACTAGGGTTCCAAGTAGAGTTAGGTTTTTTAGGGTTCCACATGAAATTATGAGGTTATCACTTTGTCTCTAATGGAACTAGGGTTTCCTATTTACCCTATAATTCTTGGATTAATAACTTCATTAACAAGTTGAAGTTATTAATGAGTTTGAAATAAAAATAATATTGGATTTGACATTTTATTATTTTTAATGATTTAATAATTAAGGTACTTATTAATTAGGGTTTAAATCTCTCTGATAAAGATTTAACCAAATAACAAATAAGAAAAATTAATTTTAATGTTTTCTTTATTTATTTACTGGTTTTTATTTAATTTTGAAATTTTTACTAATTATTGAATTTTAATTGAATTTAGAATTAGAATTAAAGGCTTAAATAACAAGTATTAAATAATTGAATTTTTATTAAAAATAAAAATTTCATTTTATATTTTTATTGGATAGATTTTTCTTTTATAAGAATTTTGATATCTCATTTGTATTTTTCTGAGTTTTTATGAATTTTCTACAATTATCTAAAGTTGCAGCAATTTTATTGAATTGAAATTAAAACGGAAGGAACTGCTAACTGTACTGGGCCTAGGGCTACCCAGGGTCACTGACGAGTGGGCCTATGTCCACGTCTGACGCCACCTAGGCGTGGACTGGGTCAAAATTCGCCAACGTGGCCAGGAGTATGGTGGCCGGCGGCAGTCGATCACGGCGCCGTCGATACCCTGTACCCCCAGACGCGCGGCTACACTCGCTGGACCCAGCGCGACGTGACGAACCAAGTAGTGGCGGCGCCCCCTCCGAATGGTCACCGGAGGGTGGCCGGCGGCGATGGTATGTGGCGGTTTCCGACGAGCATCGACGACAACGAGCTACGGTGGGTTCTAAGATACAATAAGATGCTCTCGAGAAGCGTATGCTCACCCTGATGGTGAAGAGCTTGAAGGAGGGGCCGATGGAGGACAGAGACGACGCGGCGGTCGCCATTTCCCCGCGGCATCGCGGAAGGGAAAAGCCGAATTCGCTCTCCTCCGAGCTCCCCTTGACGCGCCCATTTACCAGGTGGACGAGGACATCGTGGCGCGCCTCCAGAGCTCATCAGCGAGCTACGGGGTGGTCGGGATCGACGGATTGCTAGAGTTGCTGGCAGGTTAGGGTTTCGGAATAGCTGCGGGAAGAAGAAAAGTGAGGCGCTAGGGTTTGCTCCTCGTATTTATACGGCTCCTCTCGGCCTTCGGCGTTCGTGGGCGTCTGCGCTGGCGGTCGGGACGTGGAGCTCGCCGTCGCCGTGGCGGTCTGCTGCGCGTCGAGGGGGAGAAACGAAGACGACGACGTCTCCCCATCTTTATCCAAGCGAAAGGGTACTCGGGCATGTTTGGGCCGTGCTGGGCTGAGTAGGTTGGGCTTCTGGTGGGCCAGTTGTTGGGCTGCTGCACTCTGGTGAGGTCCAGGTAAGCCTCCTTTTCTTTATCTCTTTTATTTTTTTACTGTTTTATTTCTTGTTTTGAATTCTGGTTTTGTAATTCTGTTTTGAATTCATATCTGAATTCAATTATGCTTTCAGATGTTTTATACCTATTTTTAATTAGGGCTTAACACTAATAATCATGGCATGACTGTTATCACCAGATTTTGGACAAATCCAGAGGTGGGCCGTAAGAGAGATGGGCTTGGAAGACTACACGTGGAAGATCTCTGAAGCGGCCTTGCACGGGGAATTTGGGCTAGTTTGCCCGTGTATCTTTAATTATAGTAGATTATGTTTTAGATCAAGATTAGAGTTTGTATCGTGCACGGTGGGATATTCCCACGTTAGAAAGTCCGCTGGACTATAAATATGTATCTAGGGTTTATGGAATAAACAACAACACAACGTTCACCCCAAAACAAACCAATCTCGGCGCATCGCCAACTCCTTCGTCTCGAGGGTTTCAATCAGGTAGCGACATGCTGCCTAGATCGCATCTTGCGATCTAGGCAGCACAAGCTCCACGTTGTTCATGCGTTGCCCGTACTCGAAGCGTCTTTGATGGCGGGCAACGTAGTTATCATAGATGTGTTAGGGTTAGCATAGTTCTCCGTATAACATGCTTACGTAGTGCAACCCTTGCATGTCTAGCCGCCCTCACACCTATCTCGGGTGTGGGGCGGCACCTGCTTGTTCATTATTTAGTAGATCTGATCCGTTACGATTGCTCCTTGCTCGCAAGGATTAGTTTAACATCTGCAATAGTTAGGCCTTACAAAGGGGGGGAGGATCCAGCGGCACGTAGGGTGGCGTTCGCAAGTCCTAAACAGGATGTTCCGAGGATCAACGCCATGTTGGTTTTTTGGCCTTGTTTAGGATCGGCTTACGAGCACCGTGCGTGGCCGCGAGGCCCAACCTGGAGTAGGATGATCCGATTATGCGGTGAAAACCCTAAATCGCCGTAGATCTCATTAGCTTTATCTTGATCAAGCAGGATCACCAAGTATTCGTGCACCCCGTACGAATCATGGGTGGATCGGCTCTTTGAGCCGATTCACAGGATAACCTGAGAGCCGATCGAGGCTCTTATTTAATGTTTACGTGTATGCCATGCAGGAACTAAGCGAGGCATCCCCATCACCTTCCTGACCAGGTATAGGTCAGGTGGCACGCCCTTGCACTTCGCATCGCCGCGTGTGACCAGAAGAGCATTGCGGGCCGTCGCTCGGAGGGGTCTCAGCCCAGCCGCAGCTCTAGGCTCTTCCCGGCTCTACCGTGTTGACAGGCCGCTGCCCGCCGGTGGGTTTTGGCAGTCAACACATTCTGGCACGCCCGGTGGGACAATCGTCTACATCAACCACATCGCCATCTACATCTGAGATGGCGGCGGACGGCACGCCAGTCACCTACGAGGAGTTACTCGCCGAGCTCAAGAAGAAATACGACGAGATCAAGGTCACCCTCGAAGCCGACCTCATCGGCTCTTTTCAGAGAACCCGTACCCATGGCATCAGATGGAAGGGATTCTCACCACAAGGTGCACTCGATGGGATAGATCTCTCTGCCCCGTCGGAGGAACGCACCGGGGGCCTACGGCAGGAGATCAACTACTTGGTGGCTCACTCGCTACACCGCCACTCGAAAACTTGGTCAACGTGTTGGAGCGTCTCGCTCGCGCGTGATCCGGGAGATCATGAGCCACCGGTACTCGCCGTCGGGACCAGCTCTCGGGACGCATCAAGGAGAGTTGCCACTCCAGTCCCGTCCACCGCTGCCATATGCGTTGGCAGCACCAGCTGAAGTGCCGGCTACACCGGCATTCGTCGTCTACAAGATCGGTGGTGACCCCAGTGACTACCAGTTCTTGGCTGAGGCGCCTAAGGAGATCCCTCAAGGATACGCGTACACGTATGTGCCAGATTGTGGCAACTGGCCACTCTCAAACCAGGCCACAACGTCAGGGACTCCGGCGCAAACAGGAGGAACGTCAACAACAGAGCTTGAGAAGCAGACGTGGCTAACTAAGTACACCACCCCGACGAAACTCCCGAGCCCAGCTCCTGCAGTTGGCTCAGAGCTGGAAAAGCAAACATGGCTGGCTAAGTACGCCACCCCGGCGAACCTTCAGAGTGCATCTCCTGCAGCCAGCACAGCGGATCGGATCGGTACCATGCGAGAGACCAGTTCGGCATGGTGCCGAAAAGAAGGGCAATCGGCTATTCCAAGACGTACCTCGACGAGTACGAGATGATCCCGCTGCCACCTAAATATCGGCTCCCCGACTTCTCCAAATTCAGTGGATCAGATGGCTCCAGCTCCATCGAGCACGTCGGCCGATATTTGGCGCAACTAGGACCGGCTTCAGTGTCGGATCAGCTACGCGTGAGGCTCTTTTCACAGTCCCTCACGGGATCGGCGTTCGGATGGTACACTTCTTTGCCAGCAAACTCCATCCAGTCTTGGAAGCAATTGGAAGAACAATTCCATACGCAATACCATTCAGAAGCTTCCGAGTCTAGCATTGCCGATCTAGCACAACTACGTCAGAAGCGTGGAGAAACGGTGACAGAGTACATCCAGCGCTTCAGGAATCTTAGGAACCGATGTTATTCGGTTCGTATAACTGAAAAGGAAGCAGTCGAGTTGGCGTAGCTGGCCTTGCAACACAGCTCAAGGACATGGCCTCCCAAGCAGATTATCCCTCGCCGGCGCACATGGTTCGGAAACTATCGGCATATGAACAGCGCCACCCGGACACTGTACCAAGACAAGTTCAAGCGTGCAGTAGTCATGGTCGATACAGAGGAAGGTGAAGTGCCTGCGGGAGACCAAGAAGTAGCAGTGGCTGAGTGGACTCGGGGAGGAACCCCCGTGTCCTGCAAATGGGTAAAGCCACCGGGGCCGCCCAGGGGATTTGATTTTGACGTGACCAAGACTGAACAAATCTTCGACCTCCTGCTCAAGGAGAAACAGTTGACGATTCCTGAAGGTCTCAAGTTCCCCACGGCGCAAGAGCTAAACGGAAAGCCGTACTGCAAATTCCACAACTCGCTTTCCCATGCCACCAACGACTGCAGGGTGTGGCGTCAGCACATCCAAGCGGCGATAGAGAAGGGGCGTTTAATTTTCAACCAGTACGCCATGAAGGTAGACACCCAGCCCTTCCCCGCCGTTAACATGGTAGAAGTCATCTACCCTGAGGGTTGCCAGCCAGGTCCCACGTTCAGCATCAACATGGTAGGACCTGGGAACTACTCTGGCAAAGATGGAGATGAGGGCAGCTGCTCTCATAGCAAGGACACAGAGGAGGCCGCTCCACGCGATCGGCTCCATCATGACGGCAAGCGCTACGTCACAGAGGGAGAAGTGAAGAACATAAGATATCAACGACCTCTCTCTGATCACCTCCTCAACAAATATGTGAGTCAGTATGACCAACGCCGACGGTCCAATTATGATGATGAAGGAGATCGTCTGGCTAGAGGAGCCAGAAGACATCGTCGGCAGGATCGCGATGAGGAGGAGCACGAGCGCCGTGCCACAGACAAGTCAAGGGAGCAAGATGACAACGCCAGACACTGGGACTGCCCTTTCTTCAGACACTGCTGGGATTCAGGAATGAGCCGATTGCCCACAATCGGCAATTGCCCAGAATGCAACCAGGAGAAGAAGGAGGCAGCCAACGTGTCTGTGTTCAAGCGCTTAGGGCCTCTCCCGCCACAGAGCAAACGTGCTGAGTCACCTCGTTGGGCAGATCTGGAGGATTCCGAAGACGAGGGACTAGAAGAAGAAGAAGACAGGTACCACCGTCCAAGGTGGTGCCTCGACGGACTCAGCCGTTCACAAAAACGCAGGGTTCAGCGGTTGCGCGGCCTGGAGGAAGCCGAAAGGTTATACTTGCACACGCTAAGGAAGGCACGGCCTGATCTGGCTGCAAAGGTTCAGCGAGCCCTGGATGAGGAGGGTCGTCCACGGAGAATGGAGTGGCGTCCCAAGCAAAAGAAAGCCGATGATGAAACATCGGCTGGCACAAACATGGTGCTTGTCTTGCCGACAGAGCTTAGTGCTCCACGATTATACGATGCACTAAAGGTGGATGACAGCAGGCGCATCAAGTCAGAGGTTGGGTTGGTTTTATCCAGCCTAACCGAGTAGCAAGATTAAAACAATAAGCAAACCGGGTGAGGCTGATCCTTGTGATCGGCCCCAAAAAATTTATGGAGGAACATTACAAAACCTTCATCGAACAAGCAATGTGGAGGCCGATTCCAGCAATCGGCTAAAATTATCTTCTGCACATATTCTGTTTGTGGTCAGCAACGATCTACTGGGCGGCGGCCACGTCGGCAGATGTAAGTCAGCATGAATCTTTGCGAAGCCGACGTGCAAGTGCAGTGCCCTGACTAACCATGAAAGCCGATATCTGCAGTCATTTAGCAGACTCGGCTCGGGGGGCATATAGTCAGATGAACATGTGCAGGTAACACGTGCAAACTTGCGTGCAGTGGTATATTGGGGGCCGATTAAGGAGAAAAATCGGCCAAATAAAAAAAATTTCGCACGAAGCAAAGCCGATGCAGATACGTGGCCATCGACTCAAGAGGAACAGCTGTTATGAGCAGGAAGTGAGTCACGAAGAGAGATTCTAATGGAAGAGCTCCTCAGTTGAGTGGCTTGATGACTTCGGTTTTCTCTTCAAGAACCTCTGGTTTCTTTTTTGCGAGTAATGTGCAGATCAGGTTAAGGATGGGATGCATCAGATCCACCACAGGGAAGGAGCCGATCTGACATGCAAGGCGCGAAAAATAGACTGAAGAAGCCCAGGGGGCAGCTCACCCTGAAGGTTCTCTGCTCTGGAGAGCCGATTTTGCTGAAATCGGCTGGTTCCGCATCATGGCTTGAGAACTGATAGCGACACATTTGGTTAGTCCGCTGATATGCTCGCCTTGATAGAGGCTCGGGGGGCAACTGATGACGCAGAACTTCCGTTCTTAAGAAGCCGATTGAAATTTCATCAGGCTGAAAACCCAGTGGTATCGACTTCAGGAGCAAGTCGTGTCGGCAGTGGTTCTAGGGCTCTCGTGAGAACGTCGATCTGCCTAGTTGTCTGCCAGAGCTCAAAGGGATGGGACATTGAGTTACCGGTGCGTTGTCATCGGCTCGTTGGGCATTGGCTAAAGTAACGATCGGCGGGGTCAGCAGAAGAGGGAATCGGCTCAATTAAACCCCGAAGAAATCGGCAAAATCAAATTGGGGAAAAGTTCTTCATTGATAAACCAGATTTCTTACATAGAGGAGCTGATTGCTCTTAAAAGGGAGTACTAAGGGGATACATTGCCCCGTCTACTGTTGCTGATCCTATTCTAGAGGTCCTATTCTACGGGCCGTCACTGCCCTTGTCGTCACCATCGTCAGCGCTGTCGGCGCTGCTCCCGGCGGGCTCGTCGTCGCTGCTGTAGCGGCCGCCGGCAAGACCTTCGTTGTCCTCGTCCTCCACGTCATCGTCGTCGTCGTCGCTATCATAATCACTGAGATTCCCTGGCCAGGGGCAATGGCGCTTGGCCGGCGGCTCGTCGGAGGGGCTGTCGTCGTTATCCTCCTCCTCCTCTTCCTCCTCCTTCACCTCGGAGGAGGTAAAGTCATCCCAGGAGAAGCGATCGTCATCGCTCTCCTCCTCCGATTCCCCGTTGGCGGGGAAGCAGAGGTCGCTCTCCCCGTTCGTCGAGGACTGGTCGTCCTCGGACCAGATGGAGAAGTCATGGTCTGACTCCTCCCCGGCCTCAATGGCGCGGCG
Source organism: Lolium rigidum (assembly GCF_022539505.1). NCBI lineage: Eukaryota > Viridiplantae > Streptophyta > Magnoliopsida > Poales > Poaceae > Lolium > Lolium rigidum. The sequence goes on along the minus strand of NC_061514.1, from coordinate 55,472,365 downwards.
GATGTTGGCCGCATGGACTTCTTGTGGGCTCGGTGCTGGCATCGGCTCGGGAGAAGAGGACTCGAAGGAAAGTCCCGACGAGGCAGAGGAAGAAGAAGACATGGAGCGCGGAAGGGTTTTTTTTTGGGGTGCCGATGGCTGGAACAGAGGAAGGGGATAAAGATAACTAATCAGTCGGCACGGTTAAATAATGAGAAAACCTGGTGGGAATTACTGCCGTTACAGTTTCCGAAGGGGTAATGTCAGAGCTGTCAAATTTTGCAGAGAAGATGAGAGGACAGGGCATAATGATGACGGATGCTGCAAATGGCTCTGATCTGCCACGACATGACCCTTCGAAAGGGAAGCATAATGATTTTGGAAATGTTATTTCCAAAACCAGGGGGGCATGTGTTATCACCAGATTTTGGACAAATCCAGAGGTGGGCCGTAAGAGAGATGGGCTTGGAAGACTACACGTGGAAGATCTCTCGAAGCGGCCTTGCACGGGAATTTGGGCTAGTTTGCCCGTGTATCTTTAATTATAGTAGATTATGTTTTAGATCAAGATTAGAGTTTGTATCGTGCACGGTGGGATATTCCCACGTTAGAAAGTCCGCTGGACTATAAATATGTATCTAGGGTTTATGGAATAAACAACAACACAACGTTCACCCCAAAACAAACCAATCTCGGCGCATCGCCAACTCCTTCGTCTCGAGGGTTTCAATCAGGTAAGCGACATGTCGCCTAGATCGCATCTTGCGATCTAGGCACCACAAGCTCCACGTTGTTCATGCGTTGCCCGTCATCGAAGCGTCTTTGATGGCGGGCAACGTAGTTATCATAGATGTGTTAGGGTTAGCATAGTTCTCCGTATAACATGCTTACGTAGTGCAACCCTTGCATGTCTAGCCGCCCTCACACCTATCTCTGGTGTGGGGGCGGCACCCTGCTTGTTCATTATTTAGTAGATCTGATCCGTTACGATTGCTCCTTGCTCGCAAGGATTAGTTTAACATCTCGCAATAGTTAGGCCTTACAAAGGGGGGGAGGATCCAGCGGCACGTAGGGTGGCGTTCGCAAGTCCTAAACAGGATGTTCCGAGGATCAACGCCATGTTGGTTTTTTGGCCTTGTTTAGGATCGGCTTACGAGCACCGTGCGTGGCCGCGAGGCCCAACTCCGGAGTAGGATGATCCGATTATGCGGTGAAAACCCTAAATCGTCGTAGATCTCATTAGCTTTATCTTGATCAAGCAGGATCACCAAGTATTCGTGCACCCCGTACGAATCATGGGTGGATCGGCTCTTTGAGCCGATTCACGAGATAACCCGAGAGCCGATCGAGGCTCTTATTTAATGTTTACGTGTATGCCATGCGGAACTAAGCGAGGCATCCCTATCACCTTCCCGACCAGGTATAGGTCAGGTGGCACGCCCTTGCACTTCGCATCGCCACGTGTGACCAGAAGAGCATTGCGGGCCGTCGCTCGGAGGGGTCTCAACCAGCCGCAGCTCTAGGCTCTTCCCGGCTCTACACTGTGTTGACAGGCCGCTGCCCGCCGGTGGGTTTTGGCAGTCAACAATGACTCCATTGTCTAATCTAATGTGTAATGCATGATTTTATTTATATCCTTGTGGTTTCTATTTAATTTTCTATGTAGTCATGATTTTGTGTGTTTCTATGAAATTCCTTTTCTTCCCTGCAATATATCTCCTTTTTGAATTATTTAATGTGGGGGATTGCTTCCCAAAGCATTTTAAAGATTTTTATGAGGTCCTGGTTTCTTATTTGGGAGTATTGTCCATTTGCATATAATTTTATGTGAGCAACATTTTATTCAGGTTTGGTAAGTTTGATGATTATCCATATTAAAACTAACATTAGTATTATGGTTTCATAATCCTTAGAAATACCTAGAGTAATTATTGCCCTCATCATGGTTTGGTCTTGGTTATAAAGATAAGTGATTGATCACCATCATGGTTTTAATCAAATGGTTTAGCACTAGATTTTACTTAAGTTCCATATTTAAGCATGAACTTTAATTAGTGAACAGTTCTAGGGTTCTCATCATATTCACCTAATGGCAATTGGTTTGGATCTCACTTAGGGTCTAAGTTTATATTATGATCACCATAGTGATACACATTCTAGGTTTGAGATATGATTACAGGTTGTAGAATTGAGATGACACCATTTTATATTTGCTAGGCTTTAGTCTCCCCTTACCAAGGTAATACGATTACTTGCTTAATAATTTATGTACTCCTTTAGTGAATGAGTACATGGGAATTGGTTTTATCTTCTACCAATAGATTTCTAATATTAGCCTTAATCTATCATTAAGGTAATTAAAGTGGTTATGGTTCTTTTCATAGTTAACTATAGTTATAATGATGGGTGATTTCTCATCATGCAAAGTATAGAATTTGGCACTAGGTTTTCCTTATGTTCTTAATATCCTCTGCCTCAAGTTCTTAGGGTTTATGATCACTACTCAATTTATATTGATCAAGGTTTGGCTTCTGAGTTATCTCTCAAGAATTTAGGTCTCTCACTCCCAAGTTTAAGTATTGTCTTGATGAACTAAGGTATAGCACTTCTATTTTATTTTCTAGGATGGGCATATTATGGTTGTCTCAATAGTTTATATCCCAGGAGAATGCCTGAGATATTACTTAGGGTTCTTTCCAGGGAATGATGATATAATCATCTGGTATATGGATAGTTTTCTCCCTTCATTTCAAGTGTTGCCTCATCTATCTTATGTATAACACCAAAGCTTGAGCTCTCTCATTTAGGAATGGTGATTCTAGGTTTTATGGTGTACTCACAATATCTCAATAGGCATCAAGTCTAAAGCTCCACTTGACTATCTTGGTTGAATTAATTCCCCCCTTACTTTATCAATTTATAGACAAGGTATTATTCCATGTGATATTAGGCTATCACATCATTTCAAAGTGAAATGTTTTAGGTCCTAATGCTTTAGTTCAAGAATTGTTCTTGACTCTTAATTAGGTAAAGCTAAGGTTGGTATAATGGTCTCTCTCATTTGGGCAGGAATTCAATACTAACTTAAGGTTAGGCTCCATAGGAATTGATGTGATCATCAATATTTATGTTTAAAATAAATGGTTTCTCTTTCTAGGAATTTCTTGAATAATATCCTAGGGTTACTCTTAAAGATGATGATTTGAATATATGGATGTATATCCTAGGTTTAGTTCAAGGTTTATCATTGATCCTCAAATAAGTAACATAGAACTCTCACTTCTCTGGGTTTGATGTATAATAAATTGAAAATAGAGGAGAATTATATTCCTTAGTTAGATCTCCTTGTCTTGTTTCCAAGATTAAAGTAGAATGGGTATCATAGGGTTTATGGTAGGAGCTTGGATTAGTTTAAGACATGGAGAAGATAAGTGAAGAATAGTTGCTACATTCATTGTTACTTGATTTTCAAGTAGATGTATGTTCATATGTTATAGCAAGGAATATCATGTTGTGATCTTTAATAAGATCAAGTAGTTGATCATTGATTAATATGTTATTGTGTTTGTTGAAATTCCATTTGATCTAACCCTTCAGATCAAATCATCTCTTCCCAAAACAAGGTTTTAACAAAGTCACATTGAGGTTTATGGCGCTTGACTTGATGAGCTACTTCAATTTCACCAAGGTCAAGTGAAACTTCGCTATCGTGGACTGTTTTACTTTAAAGCGCGAAAATTCCCCAGATTTTCTATGCATGAATGCAATGCACACATCAGTTTCCTCTATTTTTGTAACCCCATTACCTGGGATATTACACTATCTCTCCAATTGGTATTGTTCGAGATGTGGAAGTTCTATGCGGTAAGATTAAATATCCTGCTGACTTTTTGGTACTTGGTTCTGCTGCTAGTAAATATTGTCCTATCATTTTTGGTAGACCTTTTCTAAATACTTGTGGAGCTATTATAGATTGCAAGAAAGAGAAAATTTTGACTAAATTTTCTGGTGAATCTTATGAGTTTAACTTCTCTAAATTTACCAAAACTCCTTATAAAGCTGATTTGCCTTATAATGATTTTAAAGTTGAACAGTGCGCATCTATTGTTCTTGCTCCTAATAATCCCTTGCAGCAACATTTGGAGAATAGTTTTTAGGGAAGAAAGAGATGAGCTTGATGAAATTTTCCTTCGTCAACCTATTCTTAAGCATGATTTACCGGTAGAAGATCTGGGTACAACACCACCACCAAAGGAAGATCCTGTCTTTGATTTAAAACCATTGCCCGATAATCTTAAATATGCTCATATTGATGATAAGAAAATATATCCTGTTATTATTAGTTCTAAGCTTTCGAGTTTGAAGAAGAAAGGTTATTGGAAATATCGAAGAAGCACCGAGGAGCTATTGGCTACACTCTTGATGACTTGAAGGGGATTTCTCCCTCTATTTGCCAACACGCCATTAATATGGAAGATGATGCGAAGCCTGTTGTTGAACCTCAGCGTCGTCTAATTCCTAAGATGAAGGATGTGGTAAGAAATGATGTATTAAGACTTCTTGAAGCTGGTATTATATATCCTATTGTTGATAGTAGATGGGTTAGTCCTGTGCATTGTGTTCCTAAGAAAGGAGGAATGACTGTTGTGCCTAATGATAATGATGAGCTCATACCTCAAAGAGTAGTTGTAGGGTATAGAATGTGCATTGATTATCGAAAAGTTAATAAGGTTACTAAAAAAGATCATTACCCTTTGCCTTTTATTGATCAAATGTTAGAAAGGTTATCTAAGAATACTCACTTTTGCTTTCTTGATGGTTATTCTGGGTTTTCACAAATTGCTGTTAAAACTAAGGATCAAGAGAAAACCACTTTCACTTGTCCCTATGGAACTTATGCTTATAGACGTATGCCTTTTGGTTTATGTAATGCTCCTGCTACTTTTCAAAGATGCATGTCCTGCTATTTTTCATGGCTTTTGCGAGAGTATTGTAGAGGTATTCATGGATGATTTTTCTGTCTATGGGAATTCTTTTGATAATTGCTTGCGGAACCTTGATAAAGTTTTGCAGAGATGTGAAGAAACTAACCTTGTTCTTAATTGGGAGAAATGCCACTTTATGGTTAATGAAGGAATTGTATTGGGACATAAAATTTCCGAGAGAGGTATTGAAGTTGATAGAGCTAAAGTTGAAGCAATTGAGAAGATGCCCTATCCTAGGGATGTTAAAGGTATTCGTAGTGTTCTTGGTCATGCTGGCTTTTATAGGAGGTTTATTAAAGATTTCTCCAAGATTTCAAAGCCTCTTACTAATCTTCTTCAAAAAGATGTACCTTTTGTTTTTGATGATGATTGTAAGGAAGCTTTTGAAACTCTAAAGAAAGCCTTAACAACTGCTCCTATAGTCGAACCTCCTGATTGGAACTTACCATTTGAAATTATGTGTGATGCTAGTGATTTTGCTGTAGGCGCTGTTCTTGGACAGCGAGTAAACAAAAAATTGAATGTTATTCATTATGCTAGTAAAACTCTTGATGCTGCTCAAAGAAATTATGCTACTACTGAAAAAGAATTGTTAGCTGTAGTCTTTGCTTGTGATAAGTTTAGATCTTATATTGTTGATTCAAAAGTTACTATACATACTGATCATGCTGCAATTAGATACCTTATGCAAAAGAAAGATGCTAAGCCAAGGCTTATTAGATGGGTACTTCGTTGCAAGAATTTGATTTACATATTGTAGATAGCAAAGGTGCTGATAATCCTGTTGCTCGATAATTTGTCTAGATTGGAAAATATTGCTTATGATCCTGTTCCTGTTAATGATAGTTTTCCAAATGAACAATTGGCTGTAATAAAGGTGAGCTCGTGAGACAGTCCTTGGTATGCTGATTATGCTAACTTTATTGTTTCCAAGTACTTGCCTCCAACCTTTTCAGCTCAGCAAAGGAGGAAATTCTTTTATGATTTGAGGCATTATTTCTGGGATGACCCACACTTATATAAAGAAGGAGTGGATGGTATTCTGCGAAGATGTGTTCCCGAATATGAACAACAAGAGATATTGAGTAAATGTCATGGTAGTGCTTATGGAGGACATCACGCCGGAGATAGAACCGCGCAAAAGGTTCTACAATCAGGTTTTTATTGGCCGACCCTCTTCAAAGATGCAAGGAAGTTTATCTTATCTTGTGATGAATGTTAAAGGGTTGGTAATATCTCCAGACGCAATGAAATGCCTATGAATTATACTCTTGTTATTGAACCGTTCGATTGTTGGGGATTTGACTTCATGGGACCTTTTCCCTCTTCAGAAGGTAACACTCATATACTTGTTGATGTTGATTATGTTACTAAATGGGTGGAAGCCATACCTACAAAAAGTGCTGATGGTGAGACCTCTTTAAGAATGCTTTTAGATATTATTTTTCCTAGATTTGGAGTTCCTAGATATATTATGACCGATGGAGGTTCTCATTTTATTCATGGTGGTTTTAGAAAAACTCTTGCTAAATATGGTATTAATCATAGAATTGCTTCCGCTTATCATCCTCAAACTAGTGGGCAAGTAGAATTATAAAATAGAGAAATTAAATCTATCCTGGAAAAGACTGTTAATAAAACTAGAAAGAATTGGGCTAGTAAATTGAAGGATGCACTATGGGCTTATAGAACTGCTTATAAAAACCCCATGGGAATGTCACCTTATAAAATGGTTTATGGGAAAGCTTGTCATTTACCTTTAGAACTAGAGCACAAAGCTTATTGGGCAGTTAGAGAATTAAATAAAGATCCTAAACTTGCCGGTAATAAGAGGTTGTTGCAATTGAGTTCTCTAGATGAATGGAGAAGTGAAGCTTATGAAAATGCTAAACTCTTTAAAGAGAAAGTTAAAAAATGGCATGATAGAAGGATTATCAAAAGAGAATTTAATATTGGGGATAAAGTCCTATTGTATCGGTCTCGTCTCGGATTCTTTGCAGGGAAATTACTCTCGAAATGGGAAGGACCATATGTTGTTGAGGAGGTGTATCGTTCGGGAGCAATTAAAATTAGCTCTCTCCAAGGCGATGCCACGCAAGTGGTGAATGGACAAAGACTCAAGCATTATATCTCAGGTGATTCTTACAATGTAGATGTTGATATTATTCGAGTGGAAACACCGGAGGCTTTCATCAAAGGACAAATTGACAGTCCGCCAGAACTCGACTTTGAATAGGTAACAGTACTGGTAATAAAAAGTTCGCAATTTACTTTCCGAACAATGTTTTTGCTGTTTTTGGAAAATATGAAAAATTACGAGATCGAAACGGAGTGGAGGAGACACACGAGGGCGTGCCCCCATAGGCCGGCGCGGCCTGGCCTTGGCCCGCGCCGCCCTATGAGCTGGCCGCCTTGTCGCCCCTTTCCGACTCTGGTTCGACCTGGTACTTTCCTTTTGTCACACAAATTCCTGCTATATAATCCCCCGGACCCCTGGAGGTCCGTATATCATTTTCTCGACGTGTTTTGTTTCGAGCTGTTTCTGCCAGGATCTGTTTTCAGTCTAGAAGCACCATGGTCTCCAAGAACAAGGGCAAGGAGCTTTCGGATGAAGATATTCGAGATCCCGAGTGGAAAGAGGTGGACAAGAGCGTCAAGGAAGAGGATGAAGAAGAGGTGGAGGGAGACTCGCGCGCACACCCGCGCATGCTGCCATTGCAAGCATCAAGGTGGTGGACAACCCTTTTAGTGCAAACAAGAGCGCAAGAATTCGCACCGGGGGAGGAGTTCCACGTCATTACCTAGCTCCGAAGACATCTTCTTCAGGCACTCACCATCCCTTCCGCAATCTAATTTTCAATAGTCAAATTGAAAGGACTCCCAAGGCAGCATTGCCTAGCAATTGGGATATAGATCGTTCTAACACTGCAGGAAGGATGAAGCCTGAGGGTGAAGAGTGGGGAAATAACTCCAAGAGTTGGGACTCGCCGTCGGATATACTTCTTAACCGTGTCGAGCACAATTCGGAGATGATTCGCAACCTCACGTACAAGATTGATGAGCTTCAGGAGCTTGTTGAGAAGCTTGTCAGGAATTCATCACCACCATCGCCGAAGGAGTAATTCATCATCGGTATTGGCATCCCCTTGGTTTGTTCCAAGCTTGGGGAGTGCCGCGGTATCACATCATCACTACCTTTTACTTTTTATTGTCAAGTAGTGTCATATCATGAGTAGGGAAGTTATCATATAAGATGGGTTGCAGTGTGGAAGTATCTCTCCTTTAGTTAGTTGTCTATGTATCCCTTGGTGTGAGTTATCGTTATGGAATATTAATGAGAAGTCTTATCATTTACATATTGCACATCTTATTTTAGTTTGCAATCTCTATTATATGATTGATCTTGTTATTAGTATTGGTATCACTTTGGGAGCATTGAATAAATCTATTTGGTTTTGGCAAACTTAGCATTGGTCAATAGCAACAACACTTTGAGGTTTAAGTAGAAAAGAGAAATACATGTAGTTGTTTCATTATCTTCCTTTCTTGTTAGCTCATAGCTTATTATTCTGAGGTTAAAATTGTTTGTGCTTGCAAGGAAGATGCATGATTGTTTCTATCACATGTATATTTGTTTGTTTCCCTCGACTCTTATGCTTGCTAATTAACCTTGCTAGCCAAAGACCTGTACTGAGAGGGAATACTTCTCGTGCATCCAAACCTTAACCCAAAACCTATGTCATTTGTGTCCACCATAACTACCTACTACATGGTATTTCCTGCCATTCCAAGTAAATACTTCGTGTGCTACCTTTAAACAATTCAAAATTTACTATCTCTTATTTGTGTCAATGTTTTATAGCTCATGAGGAAGTATGTGGTGTTTTATCTTTCAATCTTGTTGGGCAACTTTCACCAATGGACTAGTGGCTTCATCCGCTTATCCAATAATTTTGCAAAAAGAGCTGGCAATGGGATTCCCAGTCCCAAATTAATTAATCTAAATAGACACTCCTCCATGGTAAGTGATTGATGGACGGCACCCGAAGGATTCAGTTAGCCATGGCTTGAGAAAGCAAAGGTAGGGAGGAGTGTCACACAAAATAAAACTAAAATAAAAAGGCACTCCTTCATGGTATGAGATTGTTGGCAGGCACCCGAGGATTCGGTTAGCCATGGTTTGTGAAAGAAAGGTTGGAAGGAGTGCCATTGACACGCGTACAGCACGCGACCGTTGGGAACCCCAAGTGGAAGGTGTGATGCGTACAGCAGTAAGTTTCCCTCAGTTAGAAACCAAGGTTTATCGAACCAGTAGGAGTCAAGAAGCACGTTGAAGGTTGATGGCGGCGAGATGTAGTGCGGCGCAACACCAGGGATTCCGGCGCCAACGTGGAACCCGCACAACACAAACCAAGTACTTTGCCCCAACGAAACGGTGAGGTTGTCAATCTCACCGGCTTGCTCGTAACAAAGGATTAGATGTATAGTGTGGATGATGATTGTTTGCGAGAGAACGAGTAGAACAAGTATTGCAGTAGATTGTATTTCGAGTATAGAGAATTGGACCGGGGTCCACAGTTCACTAGAGGTGTCTCTCCCATAAGATAAATAGCATGTTGGGTGAACAAATTACAGCTTGGGCAATTGACAAATAGAGAGGGCATGACCATGCACATACATATTATGATGAGTATTGTGAGATTTAATTGGGCATTGCGACAAAGTACATAGACCGCTATCCAGGCATGCATCTATGCCTAAAAATTCCACCTTCGAGTTATCATCCGAACCCCTTCCAGTATTAAGTTGCTAACAACAGACAATTGCATTAAGTATTGCGCGTAATGTAATCAATAACTACATCCTCGGACATATCATCAATGTTTTATCCCTAGTGGCAACAAGCACATCCATAACCTTAGAGGTTTCTCGTCACTCCCGCAGTTCACGGAGACATGAACCCACTATCGAGCATAAATACTCCCTCTTGGAGTTACTACCATCAACTTGGCCGAGCCTCTACTAATAACGGAGAGCATGCAAGATCATAAACAACACATAGGTATAAATTGATAATCAACATAACATAGTATTCTCTATTCATCGGATCCCAACAAACACAACATATAGCATTACAGATAGATGATCTTGATCATGTTAGGCAGCTCACAAGATCCGACAATGAAGCATAATGAGGAGAAGACAACCATCTAGCTAGCTATCGCTATGGACCCATAGTCCGGGGGTAGACTACTCACTCATCACTCCGGAGGCGACCATGGCGGTGTAGAGTCCTCCGGGAGATGAATCCCCTCTCCGGCAGGGTGCCGGAGGCGATCTCCTGAATCCCCCGAGATGGGATTGGCGGCGGCGGCGTCTCTGGAAGGTTTTCCGTATCGTGGCTCTCGGTGCAGGGGGGTTCGCGACGAAGGCTATTTGTAGGCGGCAGGGCAGGTCGGGGGCCACACGAGGGCCCAGGAGACAGGTCGGTGCGGCCAAGACCCGGGCCGCGCCGCCCTACCTTCTGGCCGCCTCGTGGCCCCACTTCATTGACTCTTCGGTCTTCTGGAAGCTTCGTGTGAAAATAGGCCCCTGGGCGTTGATTTCGTCCAATTCCGATAATATTTCCTTACTAGGATTTCTGAAACCAAAAATAGTAGAAAACAACAACTGGCTCTTCGGCATCTTGTTAATAGGTTAGTTCCAGAAAATGCATAAATATGATGTAAAGTATGCATAAAACATGTAGATATCATCAATAATGTGGCATGGAACATAAGAAATTATCAATACGTCGGAGACGTATCAGCATCCCCAAGCTTAGTTTCTGCTCGTCCCGAGCAGGTTAACGATAACAAAGATTATTTCTGGAGTGACATGCCATCATAACCTTGATCATACTATTGTAAGCATATGTAATGAATGCAGCGATCAAAACAATGTAAATGACATGAGTAAACAAATGAATCATATAGCAAAGACTTTTCATGAATAGTACTTCAAGACAAGCATCAATAAGTCTTGCATAAGAGTTAACTCATAAAGCAATAATTCAAAGTAGAGGTATTGAAGCAACACAAAGGAAGATGAAGTTTCAGCGGTTGCTTTCAACTTATAACATGTATATCTCATGGATATTGTCAATGTAAAGTAATATAACAAGTGCAATATGCAAGTATGTAGGAATCAATGCACAGTTCACACAAGTGTTTGCTTCTTGAGGTGGAGAGAGATAGGTGAACTGACTCAACAATAAAAGTAAAAGAATGGTCCTTCAAAGAGGAAAGCATTGATTGCTATATTTGTGCTAGAGCTTTGATTTTGTAAACAAGAAACAATTTTGTCAACGGTAGTAATAAAGCATATGTGTTATGTAAATTATATCTTACAAGTTGCAAGCCTCATGCATAGTATACTAATAGTGCCCGCACCTTGTCCTAATTAGCTCGGATTACCGGGATTATCGCAATGCACATGTTTTAACCAAGTGTCACAAAGGGGTACCTCTATGCTGCCTGTACAAAGGTCTAAGGAGAAAGCTCGCATTGGATTTCTCGCTATTGATTATTCTCAACTTAGACATCCATACCGGGACAACATAGACAACAGATAATGGACTCCTCTTTAATGCATAAGCATGTAGCAACAATTAATTTTCTCATATGAGATTGAGGATATTTGTCCAAAACTGAAACTTCCACCATGGATCATGGCTTTAGTTAGCGGCCCAATGTTCTTCTCTAACAATATGCATGCTCTAACCATTAGGTGGTAAATCTCCCTTACTTCAGACAAGACGAACATGCATAGCAACTCACATGATATTCAACAAAGAGTAGTTGATGGCGTCCCCAGGAACATGGTTATCGCACAACAAGCAACTTAATAAGAGATAAAGTGCATAAGTACATATTCAATACCACAATAGTTTTTAGGCTATTTGTCCCATGAGCTATATATAGTAAGGTAGAGTATAGAAATTTTAAAGGTAGCACTCAAGCAATTTACTTTGGAATGGCGGAGAAATACCATGTAGTAGGTAGGTATGGTGGACACAAATGGCATAGTGGTTTGCTCAAGTATTTTGGATGCATGAGAAGTATTCCCTCTCGATACAAGGCTTAGGCTAGCAAGGCTATTTGAAACAAACACAAGGATGAAGCGGTGCAGCAAAACTCACATAAAAGACATATTGTAAACATTATAAGACTCTACACCGTCTTCCTTGTTGTCCAAACTCAATACTAGAAATTATCTAGAATTTAGAGAGACCAAATATGCAAACCAAATTTTAGCATGCTCCATGTATTTCTTCATTAATAAGTGCAAAGTATATGATGCAAGAGCTTAAACATGAGCACAACAATTGCCAAGTATCACATTATCCAAGACATTATAGCAAATTACTACATGTATCATTTTCCAATTCCAACCATATAACAATTTAACGAAGAAGAAACTTCGCCATGAATATTATGAGTAAAGCCTAAGGACATATTTGTCCATATGCAACAGCGGAGCGTGTCTCTCTCCCACACAATGAATGCTAGGATCCATTTTATTCAAACAAATCAAAAACAAAAACAAACCGACGCTCCAAGCAAAGCACATAAGATGTGACGGAATAAAAATATAGTTTCAGGGGAGGAACCTGATAATGTTGTCGATGAAGAAGGGGATGCCTTGGACATCCCCAAGCTTAGACGCTTGAGTCTTCTTGATATATGCAGGGGTGAACCACCGGGGCATCCCCAAGCTTAGAGATTTCACTCTCCTTGATCATGTTGTATCATCTCCCTCTCTTGATCCTTGAAAACTTCCTCCACACCAAACTCAAAACAACTCATTAGAGAGTTAGTGCACAATCAAAATATATATGTTCAGAGGTGACATAATCATTCTTAACACTTCTGTACATTGCACAAAGCTACTGAAAGTCAATGGAATCGAAAAATCCATCGAACACATCAAAACAGGCAATGCGAAATAAAAGGCAGAATCTGTCAAAACAGAACAGTTCGTAAAGACGAATTTTATTGAGGCACCAGACTTGCTCAAATGAAAATGCTCAAATGGAATGAAAGTTCTATCAAAGACTTTACTTGGGTCAACAAAGCACAAAACTAAGATAAGGAGAGGTTGCTACAGTAGTAAACAACTTCCAAGACTCGAAATAAAAACAAAGGTACTATAGTAAAAACATGGGTTGTCTCCCATAAGCGCTTTCTTTATAGCCATTAAGATGGGCTCAGTGATTTTAATGATGCACTCGCAAGAAATAAGAGTTAAAGCAAAAGAGAGCATCAAAAAGCAAATTCAAAACAAATTTAAGCCTAACCCACTTCCTATGAAAAGGAATCTTGTAAATAAACAAATTCATGAAGAACAAAGTGACAATCATAGGAAGGCAACACAAGCTCAACTTCAAGATTCTCAACATAAAGAGGGGAAAGTTAATATTATTAAGATGCATATAACCATGTTTCCCTCTCTCATAATAACTTTCAGTAACATCATGAACAAACTCAACAATATAACTATCACATAAAGCATTCTTATCATGAGTTTCATGCATAAAATAATTACTACTCCCAACAAAAGCATAGTCATTCTTATTAATTGTAGTGGGAGCAAATTCAACAGGGTAGCTATCATTATCACCATAATCATCAAATATAGGAGGCATTGTATAATCATAATTAATTTTCTCCTCAATAGTAGGTGGATGATAGTCATCATTGTAATCATCATACATAGGAGGTAAAGTATCATCAGAGTAAATTTTCTCCTCCATGCTTGGGGGACTAAAAATATCATGCTCATCAAAACCAGCTTCCCCAAGCTTAAATTCTTCCATAGCATTAGCAATAATAGTGTTCAAAGCATTCATATTAATAACATTGCCATTAGCACGCATATAAAGTTCCATAGGATTTTTAATTTTCTCTTCAAACACCTCATGTCCTAACTTAAGATAAATACTATAAAGATCTCTAATATTTTTGTTGTTTTCCATTAAGCCTAACTAGTGAAATAAAAACATGCATGGAATTAAGTAAAGTAAAACAAGTAACTATTTTCTTTTTGTGTTTTTAATATGGAGGTTGCAAATAAGACAGTAAATAAAGTAAAACTAGCAACTAATTTTTTTTGTGTTTTGATTTAGTGCAGCAAACAAAGTAGTAAATAAAATAAAGCAAGACAAAACAAAGTAAAGAGATTGGGATGTGGAGACTCCCCTTGCAGCGTGTCTTGATCTCCCCGGCAACGGCGCCAGAAATTTAGCTTGACACGCGTACAACAAGCGACCGTTGGGAACCCCAAGTGGAAGGTGTGATGTGTACAGCAGTAAGTTTCCCTCAGTTAGAAACCAAGGTTTATCGAACCAGTAGGACTCAAGAAGCACGTTGAAGGTTGATGGCGGCGAGATGTAGTGCGGCGCAACACCAGGGATTCCGGCGCCAACGTGGAACCTGCACAACACAAACCAAGTACTTTGCCCCAACGAAACAGGTGAGGTTGTCAATCTCACCGGCTTGCTGTAACAAAGGATTAGATGTATAGTGTGGATGATGATTGTTTGCGAGAGAACAAGTAGAACAAGTATTGCAAGTAGATTGTATTTCAAGTATAGAGAATTGGACCGGGGTCCACAGTTCACTAGAGGTGTCTCTCCCATAAGATAAATAGCATGTTGGGTGAACAAATTACAGTTGGGCAATTGACAAATAGAGAGGGCATGACCATGCACATACATATTATGATGAGTATTGTGAGATTTAATTGGGCATTACGACAAAGTACATAGACCGCTATCCAGACATGCATCTATGCCTAAAAAGTCCACCTTCAGAGTTATCATCCGAACCCCTTCCGGTATTAAGTTGCTAACAACGGACAATTGCATTAAGTATTGCGCGTAATGTAATCAATAACTACATCCTCGGACATAGCATCAATGTTTTATCCCTAGTGGCAACAAGACATCCATAACCTTAGAGGTTTCCGTCACTCCCCGCATTCACGGAGACATGAACCCACTATCGAGCATAAATACTCCCTCTTGGAGTTACTACCATCAACTTGGCCAGAGCCTCTACTAATAACGGAGAGCATGCAAGATCATAAACAACACATAGGTATAAATTGATAATCAACATAACATAGTATTCTCTATTCATCGGATCCCAACAAACACAACATATAGCATTACAGATAGATGATCTTGATCATGTTAGGCAGCTCACAAGATCCGACAATGAAGCATAATGAGGAGAAGACAACCATCTAGCTAGCTACTGCTATGGACCCATAGTCCAGGGGTAGACTACTCACTCATCACTCCGGAGGCGACCATGGCAGTGTAGAGTCCTCCGGGAGATGAATCCCCTCTCCGGCAGGGTGCCGGAGGCGATTTCCTGAATCCCCCGAGATGGGATTGGCGGCGGCGGCGTCTCTGGAAGGTTTTCCGTATCGTGGCTCTCGGTACTGGGGGTTTCGTGACGAAGGCTATTTGTAGGCGGAAGGGCAGGTCAGGGGGCCACACGAGGGGCCCAGGAGACAGGTCGGCGCGGCCAAGACCTGGGCTGCGCCGCCCTACCTTCTGGCCGCCTCGTGGCCCCACTTCGTTGACTCTTCGGTCTTCTGGAAGCTTCGTGTGAAAATAGGCCCCTGGGCGTTGATTTTGTCCAATTCCGAGAATATTTCCTTACTAGGATTTCTGAAACCAAAAACAGTAGAAAACATCAACTGGCTCTTCGGCATCTTGTTAATAGGTTAGTTCCAGAAAATGCATAAATATGATGTAAAGTATGCATAAAACATGTAGATATCATCAATAATGTGGCATGGAACATAAGAAATTATTGATACGTCGGAGACGTATCAGCCATACAAAATAAAAATAAAATGGGAGCCGCTCTTTGAAGGTTTGTCTGGCAAGGGGGTTAGAGTACCCGCTACCAGTCATTGACAGCAACAAACACCTCTCAAAATGTTACTTTTATTCTCTTTATATGATTTCAAAACTGAAAAAGCTCTAGCACATGATTTAATTTATGCTTCCCTCTGCGAAGGGCCTGTCTTTTACTTTATGTTGAGTCAGTAAACCTATTTCCCTCCATCTTAAGCAAGCATTTGAGTTGTTGTGATTAAACCATTATATTGTGATTTGCTTCATCATGTCTTTTACTCTTCCTTGTTTAGTACAAGTTTTATCTAAATGAATATAGCTTTGCAAGTTATCAATGATCATGAGGAGACTATTATGATTGAGTATGCAAGTTGTGCAATATAAACTTTAACATGAGAGCGCTGCTCAATAAGATAAGTATAATCTGTTAATTGTTCTCTGACCAAGAACGAAGTTTGCCATCACCAACTATGATTTCTTATGCACCTTTATTTGTGATTACCTTATACTTGTTTCAAGTCGAATTATATGAGAAAGTTGTTTACTAGAATATCTTGTGTGAATGAATATGATGCTTCTTGTCCGTATTTTATTTATCGACTCTTCACTCCATAAACATGTGGTCATGTTTACCGAGTTCAGTTTCGCTTGGGGACAAGCGAAGTCTAAGCTTGGGGGGGAGTTGATACGTCCAATTTGCATCACTATTTTATATCATAATTTGCTCGTTATTCATTGATATATTTCATATTTGAACATAATACTTATGTTATTTCATCTATTTTGCATATTTCATGATTATTGGAGGATCGAGCACCGGAGCCGGGATTCCGCTGGAAAAAGCGCCGTCAGAGTACAATATTTCGGAAGATCAACAGTTGATGGAAATTATATCAAAAATCCTATTTTTCCAGATGACGAAGTGAGCCAGAAGGGGGAGCTGAGGGGACCCGAGGTGGGCCCACCCCATAGGCCGGCGCGGCCCAAGGCCTGGCCGCGCCGCCCTATGAGGAGGGGGCCCACAGCCCCCTCTCGCCTCCTTTTCTGCGCGTATGCCTTCGTCCCGAAAACCTAAGCTCCAGAGGGTACCTCGCGAAGAGTTACAGCCGCCTCTGCGGGGCGGAGAACACCAGAGAGAAAAGAGCTCTCCGGCGGGCTGAGATCCGCCGGGGAAATTCCCTCCCGGAGGGGGAAATTGACGCCATCGTCACCGCCATCAAGTTGGACATCATCTCCATCACCATCATCATCATCTTCATCATCATCACCGCCGTCTCCACCGCTGCACATCGTCACCGCTGTAGCAATTTGGGTTTGATCTTGATTGTTTGATAGGGGAAACTCTCCCGGTATTGATTTCTACTTGTTATTGATGCTATTGAGTGAAACCGTTGAACCAAGGTTTATGTTCAGATTGTTATTCATCATCATATCACCTCTGATCATGTTCCATATGATGTCTCGTGAGTAGTTCGTTTAGTTCTTGAGGACATGGGTGAAGTCTAAATGTTAGTAGTGAAGTATGGTTGAGTAATATTCAATGTTATGATATTTAAGTTGTGGTGTTATTCTTCTAGTGGTGTCGTGTGAACGTTGACTACACGACACTTCACCTTTATGGGCCTAGGGGAATGCATCTTGTACTCGTTTGCCAATTGCGGGGTTGCCGGAGTGACAGAAACCTGAACCCCGTTGGTATATCGATGCGGGAGGGATAGCGAGGATCTCGGAGTTTAAGGTTGTGGTTAGATTTATCTTAATTACTTTCTTGTAGTTGCGGATGCTTGCAAGGGGTATAATCACAAGTATGTATTAGTCCTAGGAAGGGCGGTACATTAGCACAGGTTCACCCACACAACACTTATCAAAACAATGAAGATTAATTAGCCGTATGTAGCGAAAGCACTAGACTAAAATCCCGTGTGTCCTCGAGAACGTTTGGTCATTATAAGTAAACAAACCGGCTTGTCCTTTGTGCTAAAAAGGATTGGGCCACTCGCTGCAATTGTTACTCTCGCACTTTACTTACTCGTACTTTATTCATCTGCTACATCAAAACCCCCGAATACTTGTCACGTGAGCATTTACAGTGAATCCTTCATCGAAACTGCTTGTCAACACCTTCTGCTCCTCGTTGGGATCGACATTCTTACTTATCGAAGATACTACGATACACCCCCTATACTTGTGGGTCATCAAAGGTCTGAACTGAGAGGAAGTTCGATCTTATTTTCATAAGATTGTTGAACAAAACTTTCAGAAGGATGTCAGACCAGAAGCCGAGGTTCATACCTCGAGGAAGTAAGAAGTGGACTATAACTTGAGAAAGTGAGTAATATTTACTCAGAAGTATGAGAGCTCAAGTCAGCTGATGTTAATGAAGTTGGACAAAGGAAATACCTTAGACAAAATATAGCTCAAGAATGCCAAAGACCGAAGGAGATTGACCATACCAAAACTAAAGTATATTTGAAAGATTCCTTTCATGGAACCTAAAAGAACCAAAAGAGTTATAGGTATCAACAATAAACCATGATTGGATTGACTAAATGAGTCTAATCCATTCTTAGGGAAATAAACCATTAAGACCATTCCATGGTAAGTACCTTACTTAGTACCATTATTGCAGTTTTGGTAGTAAGGGAAAACAAAGACCTATTTATCAATTAGGAGTTTATTATAAAATTAGTCTTCAGATAAGACTAGCAGCACCAGAACAAGACCTAATCATTGAATCTTCAAAGAGAAAGGAAACAAGCTTATAGAGTTGGAAGAAATCAAAGAATCAAAGTAAGAACCATGGTTCAGAGACAGACACTAATGGATTCCAGGAAGAATCTGGACAAGGGATATATTCACATATATCCAACAAGATCAATACGGAGTTCGAGAAAAGATATAGTCTGCACAAGTCAGATCCACACTCCAGAAACGTGAGAGAGTTCAAACTTCGAGGACGAAGTTTAGTTTAAGGGGTAGAGACTGTAATATCCCAGATATTGGGGTTACAAGAATAGAGGAAACAGATGTGTGCATTGCATTCATGCATAGAAAATCTGGGGAATTTTCGCGCTTTAAAGTAAAACAGTCACAGTAACTGAAGTATCACTTGACCTTGGTGGAATTGAAGTAGCTCATCAAGTCAATCGCTATAAACCTCAATGTGACTTTGGTTAAAACATTGTTTTGGGTAGAGATGATTTTATCTAAGGGGTTAGATCAAATGGAACTAATAATCAACACAACCACACTTTACTCAATGATCAAATGCTTGATCTTATAAAAGATTATAATATGGTAATCCTTACCATAACATATGAACATACATCTATTTGGAAATCAAGTAACAATAAATGGAGAAACCATCCTTTACTTATCTTTTCCATGTCTTAAACTAATCCTTGATCCCACCATGAACCTCATGGTATTCATTTTACTTCACTCTTGGAAACATGACAAGGAAATCAACTCTAGAAATATATATTCTTCTCTATTCCATATTATTATACATCAAATCTAGAGAGGTAAGATTTCTATATTATTTACTAGAGAAGAAATGACAAACTCTGAGCTAAACCTTGGATATAAATATCCAGATGATCAAAACATTATCTTCAAGAGGAACCCTAGAGTATTATTCAAGACATTCCTTAGAGAGAGAAACCATATATGTTAAACATAGGGATTGATGATCACATCAACCTCTATGGAGCCTAACCTTAGGTTAGTATTAAAGACTTTCCCAAATGAGAGAGACCAATCATACTAATTCTAGCTTTACCTATTTAAGAATCAGGGAAAACCTTTGAACTAAAGTTTTAGGAACAACCATTTCATCTTGGAGTGGTGAGATACCCTATTATCACATGGAATAATACCATATCCATGAATTGATAAGGTGAGGAAGAGACTAACCCAATTAAGCTAGACAAATGGAACTCGAGCCTAGATACCTAAGGAGATATTAGGAGTACGCCATAAACCCTAGAATAGTATATTCCTATATAAGAGAGCTCAAGATATGGTGTTACCCTCCAGATAGCTGAGGAAACACTTGGATTTAAGGGAGAGACCTATTATATATTCAAGTGGATAAACCATCAATCCTTGAGAGAACTCTAAGTGAATATATATCTCAGGCATTTCCTGGGATATCAATCCAATGAGACAACCATGCCCATGTCCACCTAAGGAATTATAAGAAAAGTAATATACCTTAGTTGATCAAGACAATACATGATCTTAGAAATGAGGAACCTAACTCAGGAGAGATATACTTTAGAAAGCCAAACCTTGATCATTATAAAATGAGTAATGATCATAAACCCTAATAGGATAAACAGATATCATTCACCACATGAAATCATAGGGAGGTAACTAGTAAGAAACCCTAAGCTTATGTCCCAACCTTAACTTGTGAATCACATGGTGATCATAAGTAGAATCCTACCATATCTAAATTGCATAAATTAAAGAACCTAAGAAAACCTTAGAGCCAAACTCTATACTTTATATGGTGGGAACCATTCATCAGTGTAACCAAAGTTAACTATAAAAAGAACCATAGCCACCCTAATTACTTTAATGATAAATTGAGGATAGCAAAAGAAGTTAATTGGGAGGAAGAGCAATCCTAGCCAAGGTAAGATGGATTGAACCCCACATAGAACCTATCTCCATGTCTCAAATTAACTTGTGAATTACTTGGTGATTACAAGTAAAACCCTAATCTATATCCCAACATTAGCTATGCATCACTTGGGTGATCACCACTATAAACCTAATTCACAATTGAGTTCCAAACCATTTGCCAGTAAGTAAATATAATTAGAACCCTAGAATTTCTCACTAGCTAAACTATATGATTAAACCCATGGTGGTGATCAACTACTTATCTTAATAACCAAGACCAAACCATGATGAGAGTAGTACCTACTCTAGGTATTCTAAGGTGTTACTAAACCACAATATTAATACTAAACTTGGGAGGAGTTCAAGCAGAGTTTCCAATTCATTAGCACATATTTCTGCACATAAAATAATAGTCAAGTGACAACACTATCAAATAGGAGGTCAAATCCTTAGAGATATTTAGCACATAAAATCATGCCACTACATCATATTCTTATTTGAAATCCATAAATCAGTATTACCTTGAGATTATTTCTTACAAGATGAAACCAAATAAAACTCTATATACCACTAAGTAAGAAAATTATCACTGGAAAACAATTTGAATATTTAAAAAGATTATATTCAAATCCATGTCCATATGGGTAATTAAATTCAAGTTCATATATTAATAACTAAACCAATGATATAATACCCATATTAACATTCTAATACACCCCTAAAGTATGCATCAATTTGTACTAATCTTTGTATGATTCAAGTAAGCCAGACCTGCAAGATACAAAGGAATTCAAATTTGAATTCAAAACAGAATTCAAAACAGAATTTAAAAACAGAAAATAAGAAGAAAAGAAAACAGAGAAAAAAATAAAGTGGGGCTTACCTGCAGCAGCAGCCCAGCTGCTGAGCCCAGCACCACAATCACCAGCAGCCCATCACCAGCCCAGCAGTAGCCCACCAGGCCAACCCAACCCAGATCAAATACCTTTTCACCTTGCTTTAAAAATCGTGCGAAGACGTGGTCTTCGTCTTCCTCGCATGGACGCCACGGGATGCCGTGGTTGATTTCATCGGACACGTCCTCGTCGCCGATAAGCACCAGCCGGATGCCATCCTCGCTCCAGAACCCTAGCGCATAGCCGTGAAATCCGCAGCTAGACAAACCATCAAGATTCGGGCATCGCCAACCCTAAACCGCACCTCCACCGTATCCTGGCCGCCCGTCGCCGACGACTCGTCGTCGTTCCAGACCACCTCGAGGACTATAAAACCACCAGGAGGATCGCCGTGCTACCCTTGTTGATCTCCGCCATTCAATTCTCTCTCAAACCCTCTCCATCTCTCGCAAACCTTCCGAGAAGCTCACCGGAATTCTTGCCATCACCATTGATTAAGACCACCCCAGCATCCGTGAGGAGGTTAAGGAGGTGCGCCTCGACGAGAAGACCATCCTGGCGGAGCAGAGCATCTAGGGGAGTTTGGAGGGGGGCAATTTCTAGGTTCCCTTCCGCTCGGGTTCACCGGCAATGTCGAGTTCACCGTCGTCTCCGACCATCCCCGGCCTTGCTGATCATCTCAACAGAATCAGGGTGAGTGTGCGCACCCAGAGAGCTCTTATTCTTGCAATTTCCTCCACGGTAGCTTGCGATTCGAGATCTCGCCGGCGTTGCTCCGCCGCGGGCATGCCTGCCGACGATGCTCCGGTGCTCCACTCGAAAAACCAATACCACCATCGGATCCAGCGTGTTGAGGAGGTTCAGAAAAACCTACTCGCACGTCCTGGGGGGCCGTATATCGGCGGTGCCGTCCCCAGGTGACCACCGGCGTTTAACGCCGGCGAAGTCAACGCATTCGGTCATACTTGACCAGTCATCGCTTGCGTGGCAGCCTACGTGGCCCAGGCCCCACGGGTCAGTGACTAGGGTTAGGTTCTGCCACGGTAACAAAAATGTTGTTCATTTAAATTTATTCCAGAAAATTGTTGCAACTTCAAATAAATCTAGGAAATTCAATTTAACTCAAAAAAATTAAAATAAGATATCAAAATTCTTCTAAAAGAAAAATCTATTCAATAAAAATATAATATGAAATTTTTATTTTTAATAAAAATTCAATTATTTTATACTTGTTATTTAAGCCTTTAATTTTAATTCTAAATTCAATTAAAATTCAATAATTAGTAAAACTTCATAAAATAAATAAAAAATAGTAGTTAAATAAGGAAAACATAAAATTAATTTTCCTTTACTATTAACTTATGAAATCCTTATTAGGAGGAATTAAAAACCCTAAATAATAATTACCTTAATTATTAATTGTTTAAAAATAATAAAATAACATATTCCATATTATTTTTATTTCCAAGTTACTAATAACTTCAAATTTAAAATGAAGTTATTAATCATAGAACTATATGGTAAATAGCAAACCCTAATTCCATATGGAATGATATTACAACCCTACCATTTCATGTGAAAACCAAAACCCTAATGCCATTTAGAACCTAGCTCCATTACTTCATATGAACCCAAAATGCTTCCAACCTAAACCCTAGGTTAGAACATGTGATCATGGTACCTACTTCCAAATCATAGAACCATAGTAGCAACTAAATACTTATCTTGGACACATAAAATGTAGAAGACCTATCACTAATATATGGGTATCTCATGTGTTCATCCTCATCAGACCTAACAAATCAAGTGGGGTCAAGCAAGTGAAAACCCTAGATCCTATTACCAAAGCCATCATCCTTATTGATCCCTAATTAGCATCACACCATTGTGATGAACCTTAATAGCAACCATACCTACTATTTTACATTACAGAACCCTATTCCACTAAACCCTACTAGTGTTGGATACTTATCAACCATCCTATTTAAGAGCCAATTACTCCTTACTTAATAGAACTAACAGTAAAACCTAGACAACCTCAACCCTAATTGCAATACTTCTTATTACTTAAGAAGTATGTTCTTCAAAAGTTATTCTTTTGAAGAAAATAAAGAATAGCCACCAACCACTGCCTAATAAGAATCTATAAACCCTAGTCGGCAATCACCAGCAAGATGAATCAACCTTGGTAGAAACCATGTATAATTAATTGCTTAGGATGCCTAGGCTTAACTCAACCTTACAAAACCTAGGTGTCGATGAATCCAACATTGTTGTGATCCATCTAATACTTACTCCAGAAACCAATTAGAACCATAGAAAACCATAGAACCCCACAAACCTAATTACCATACTTGTTCTTCATTAAAGAACATGTTCTTCAAAAGTTATTCTTTTGAATTATATAATAAATAATCATCAATCATGCATTATAGGACTTAAAATTGACAACTGCTCTTTACTTATTAAACAACTACTATTCCTGATTGTGCATGATTGTTACTATTCATTTTACCACCTGCTTATGATTCTAAAACAACACAACCCTGAATAATAACCTTGTTTGTGAATCATTCTAAAAGTGCAACACACCCTGAACTAATCATTACCACTCACTAATCCTAAATCATCGGGGTTAGATCACGCTTAGAGCGATTGCATCGCATACTTATGCATTATTGCATCCTTGCCAATCTTTTAAACATCGTCCTTACCGGACGATGATGCTATTTCAGAATTTGGAGTTATTGCGTATCGAAGACCTTGCCGCATAATCTTGCGGTCAAGAAAGGCAAGTTCATCACTTGCTCATACCATTCGAGTATTTTTACCAAATTACTTGCAAAGTATTATGTTTATCACTATTGCATAAAAACCAAAACCACTATTTTCATAACTATGAATATGACTATGTGGTGGGCAATGGAACCATGGATTGTGTTGATATGGTGGAGGTTCCATTGCAAGGGTTTATATCCATCTAGGATTAAACAACAAATGTCGCCAGTGATTCTTGTGCCGTAATACCCGTGTTAACCATAAGATCTGGAGTGGTACGGAATAGTCAATCGTATTTCCACCTCTTGTACATCAACGGATGCGCTTACCGTAGCGGTTGTATCTTGCGGAGCAATTGGTGGGTGGGGAGCCCCTTCTAATTCCCCACGGTATTGCTGTTGCATACCGTAGCGGTTGCTGCTTGCGGAACAATTGGTGGGTGGGGATCCCCTTCTAATTCCCCACGGTAATGTGGTCTATGATGGGTTGCAGCTACCGGCGAAGGAGTTTGGTTAACGAGTCCCAGACTGTCGCCGTGGTCGGGGTCCACCCTGAAATATGGGAATAATGGGACCGGCGAGGACCCAGGGTCGGGGTATGCAACAAAGGGTGGGTGTGCGAGGTAGCGGAGGAATATGATTGGCTATGACCTTATATCGGGCCTCACACCAAAGGAAGTGTGGACGGGTCGCCCCCGGTTGGCACCAAGGTTAAGATCTCTTATGGGTAAAGCAACACACCTCTGCAGAGTGTAAAGAACCGTGACCTGTCACTCCCTGTTCCGGGATATGGAGACTGCGAACGCTGCCGGAAAGGAGCTCCATGAAGTTCTAGTAAACCGGTGAAGGTCGACGGACATAGTTCTTCTGAATAAAAGAAACCTTTTGAAGAAATGGTTATGAAAACCTGCATTGGTATTAGACTTTACGGTCTAATGCCGTAGCTAGTGCATTAAACACCTCTTTCCTATAATGAACTTGTTGAGTACGCTAGTACTCATCCCACTCTTAAATCCCCGCTTAGATATGGAGGCATCGAAGGAGGATCTACAGTGCAACTCAGAGATCGAGGAGTCAACAACTACTTCAAGGGACAGGAACCTATCAGAAGAGACAAACACCACATCCAACAAGGATAAAACCTAGCTTAGCAATAGAAAGGAACTGGTTTCCTAAACCTAGCTCCTATGTAGCTAGAATCTATTCATAGCCTCTATAGCTAGTTAAATACTCTACAAACAGAGTTCGTGATAAGACTAGACTACGAGTCGTTCTTCTGGAGTTTATTTGCAGTTTACCTCATTGTAAAGTAGGAGGCTGTGATGATCTTATGTAACAGAGTCAATGCTGTAATTCTATAGACATACCTTGGACCCGCATATGTTTCTGTTGTACCACTCTGAGCGATATAATACTAGTGGAACGGTGTTTCATTGGTGTTATATCAGACTTGCATACTACACCATGCAGTGGTATGCCGGGTCACCACAGGAATCTAGCCAAATTCGTGTCCGGCGTGGGGTGGTGCGAGCTTGTGGGCGGCAAGCTCGCAGCGGCGTGGGCGGCGAGGGGCGGGGCAAGCTCGTGGTGGCGCGGGGCGGCTCGAGACAGCCCAGGACGGGGCCGGGCGAGATCGTGGCGTGATACGTCTCAAACGTATCTATAATTTCTTATGTTCCATGCTACTTTTATGATAATACTCACATGTTTTATACACACTTTATGTCATTATTATGCATTTTCCGGCACTAACCTATTAACAAGATGCCGAAGCGCCGATTCTTGTTTTTCTGCTATTTTTGGTTTCAGAAATCCTACAAAGGAAATATTCTCGGAATTGGACGAAATCAACGCCCAGGGTCTTATTTTTCCACGGAGCTTCCAGAAGACCGAAGAGCATACGAAGTGGGGCCACGAGGGGCCCAGACCATAGGGCGGCGCGTCCTGCATGGGGCCCGCGCCGGCCTATGGTGTGGGGCCCCTGCGCCGCCTCCGACTCTTCCCTTCCGCCTACTTATACTCTCTGTTGCGAAAACCCTATTACCGAGAGCCACGATACGGAAAAAGTTCCAGAGACGCCGCGAATCCCATCTCGGGGGATTTAGGAGATCGCCTCCGGCACCCTGCCGGAGAGGGAAATCATCTCCCGGAGGTCTCTACATCACCATGATCGCCTCCGGACTGATGTGTGAGTAGTTCATCCTTGGACTATGGGTCCATAGCAGTAGCTAGATGGTTGTCTTCTCCTCATTGTGCTATCATGTTAGATCTTGTGAGCTGCCTATCATGATCAAGATCATTTATTTGTAATGCTACATGTTGTGTTTGTTGGGATCCGATGAATATGGAATACTATGTCAAGTTGATTATCAAGCTATCATATATGTGTTGTTTATGATCATGCATGCTCTCCGTTGCTAGTAGAGGCTCTGGCTAAGTTGATACTTGTGACTCCAAGAGGGAGTATTTATGCTCAATAGTGGGTTCATGCCTCCATTGAATGCGGGACAGGTGACGGAAAGTTCTAAGGTTGTGGATGTGCTTGTTGCCACTAGGGATAAAACATCAATGCTTTGTCTAAGGATATTTGTGTTGATTACATTACGCACCATACTTAATGCAATTGTCACGTTGTTTGCAACTTAATACTTGAAGGGGTGCGGATGCTAACCCGAAGGTGGACTTTTTAGGCATAGATGCATGCTGGATAGCGGTCTATGTACTTTGTCGTAATGCCCGATTAAATCTCATATTACTCATCATGATATGTATGTGCATTGATATGTCCTCTTTATTTTTCAATTGCCCAACTGTAATTTGTTCACCCAATATGTTATTTCTTATTGGAGAGACACCACTAGTGAACTGTGGACCCCAGTCCATTCTTTTACATCTGAATACAATCTACTGCAATCATTGTTCTCTGCTGCTCTTCACAAACAAACATCATTTTCCACACCATACATTTAATCCCTTGTTTACAGCAAGCCGGTGAGATTGACAACCTCACTGTTAAGTTGGGGCAAAGTATTTTGATTGTGTTGTGCAGGTTCCACGTTGGCGCCGGAGTCCCTGGTGTTGCGCTGCACTACACTCCGTCACCAACAACCTTCACGTGCTCCTTGACTCCCTACTTGGTTCGATAACCTTGGTTTCTTGCGAGGGAAAACTTGCTGCTGTACGCATCACACCTTCCTCTTGGGGTTCCCAACGGGCGTGTTCTTTACGCGTCATCAAGACTGTTTTCTGGCGCCGTTGCCGGGGAGATCAAGACACGCTGCAAGGGGAGTCTCCCACATCCAATCTCTTTACTTTGTTATTGTCTTGCTTACTTTACTTTATTTACTGCTTTGTTTGTTCTCTATATCAAAAATACAAAAAAATTAGTTACTTGCTTTACTTTATTTACTGTCTTGTTTGCTTTCTTCATATCAAAAACACAAAAAAATTAGTTACTTGCATTTACTTTATTTAGTTTGCTTTATTTACTATTGCTAAAATGGGTACTCCTGAGAATACTAAGTTGTGTGACTTCACTAGCACAAATAATAATGATTTACTATGCACACCTATTGCTCCACCTACTGCTACAGCAGAATTTTATGAAATTAAACCTGCTTTACTAAATCTTGTTATGAGAGAGCAATTTTCTGGAGTTAGTTCTGATGCTGCTGCTGCCCATCTTAATAATTTTGTTGAACTTTGTGAAATGCAAAAGTATAAGGATGTAGATGGTGACATTATAAAATTGAAACTGTTTCCTTTCTCCTTAAGCGGAAGAGCTAAAGATTGGTTGCTATCTTTGCCTAAGAATAGTATTGATTCATGGACTAAATGTAAGGATGCTTTCATTGGTAGATATTATCCTCCCGCTAAAATTATATCTTTGAGAAGTAGCATAATGAATTTTAAGAAATTGAATAATGAGCATGTTGCCCAAGCATGAGAAAGAATGAAATCTTTGGTCAAGAATTGCCCTACCCATGGACTGACTACTTGGTTGATCATCCAAACCTTTTATGCAGCATTGAATTTTTCTTCGCGGAACCTATTGGATTCAGCTGCTGGAGGTACTTTTATGTCCATCACCTTAGGCGCCGCAACAAAGCTTCTTGATGATATGATGATCAAATACTCGAATGGCACACGAAAAGGACTCCACAAGGTAAGAAGGTAAATTCTGTTGAAGAAACCTCCTCCTTGAGTGATAAGATTGATGCTATTATGTCTATGATTGTGAATGGTAGATCTAATGTTGATCCTAATAATGTTCCTTTAGCTTCATTGGTTGCTCAAGAAGAGCATGTTGATGTGAACTTCATTAAAAATAATAATTTCAACAGCAATGCTTATAGGAATAATTCTGGTAACAACTATAGGCCATATCCTTCTAATAATAGTAATCGTTATGGTAATTCTTATGGTAATTCTTACAATAATAATAGGAGTGTACCCCCTTGTCTTGAATCCATGCTTAAAGAATGTATTAGTACACAAACTGCTTTTAACAAATCTGTTGAAGAAAAGCTTGGTAAAATTGATATTCTTGCTTCTAAGGTTGATAGTCTTGCTGCTGATGTTGATCTTTTGAAATTGAAAGTTATGCCTAATGAAACTAAAGATATTAAGTCATTTCCTACAGAAAACTCTATCCAAGTTCGAATTAATGAAAATATTAGATTGATGGCTGAATTGCATGCTAGGTGGGAAAGAGAAGAAAAATTTGCTAAAGAGAATAACGTGCCTAAAGTTTGGACTATTACCACCACTAGTAATGTTGATGCTTCACATGTTGCTAAACCTCCTACTATCAATGGTAAAATAATTGGTGTTAGCAATGTTTCCACTCCTAATGCAAAGCGTGCAAAACTGCCTGAAACTGCTAAAGCTCGTTGAAGCGCTTGTGATAAAGCTGCCGACATTTTTCAAAATATTGGGGACAATGATCCCATTGCTTTAGATCATAATGGTTTAGATTTTGATGATTGTCACATCTCTAAAGTTATTAAGTTCTTACAAAAACTTGCTAGAAGTCCTAATGCTAGTGCTATAAATTTGGCCTTTACAAAACATATTACAAATGCTCTCATTAAAGCTAGAGAAGAGAAACTAAAACTTGAAACTTCTATTCCTAGGAAATTAGAAGATGGTTGGGAGCCCATCATTAAGATGAAGGTCAATGATTTTGATTGTAATGCTTTATGTGATCTTGGTGCAAGTATTTCTGTTATGCCTAAGAAAATCTATAATATGCTTGACTTGCCACCATTGAAAAATTGTTATTTAGATGTTAATCTCGTTGATAATTCTATAAAGAAACCTTTGGGGAGGATTGATAATGTTCGCATTACGGTTAACAATAACCTTGTCCCCGTTGATTTTGTTGTCTTGGATATTGAATGCAATGCATCTTGTCCCATTATTTTGGGAAGACCTTTTTCTTCGAACTGTTGGTGCTATTATTGATATGAAGGAAGGTAGTATTAAGTATCAATTTCCTCTCAAGAAAGGTATGGAAAACTTCCCTAGAAAGATAATGAAGTTACCCTATGATTCTATTATTAGAACAAATTATGATATTGATGCTTCATCTCTTGATAATACTTGATTCACACTTTCCGCGCCTAGATGAAAGGCGTTAAAGAAAAGCGCTTATGGGAGACAACCCATCATTTTACTTCTGCACTTTTGTTTTATATTTGAGTCTTGGAAGTTGTTACTACTGTAGCAACCCCTCCTTATCTTTATTTTATTGCATTGTTGTGCCAAGTAAAGTCTTTGATAGTAAGGTTGATACTAGATTTGGATTACTGCGCAGAAACAGATTTCTTGCAATCACGAATTTGAGTAGCCCCTTCTGTAGGTAACTCAGAAAAATCTGCCAATTTACGTGAATGATCCTCAGATATGTACGCAACTTTCATTCAATTTGAGCTTTTTCATCTGAGCAAGTTAAGTTCCCCTAAAAAATTCGTCTTTACGTACTGTTCTGTTTTGACCGATTCTGCCTTTTATTTCGCATTGCCTGTTTTGCTATGTTGGATGGATTTCTTTGTTCCATTAACTTTCAGTAGCTTTGTGCAATGTCCGGAAGTGTTAAGAATGATTATGTCACCTCTGAATATGTGAATTTTTGATTATGCACTAACCCTCTAATGAGTTTGTTTTGAGTTTGGTGTGGAGGAAGTTTTCAAGGATCAAGAGAGGAGGATGATACAATAGGATCAAGAAGAGTGAAAACTCTAAGCTTGGGGATGCCCCGTGGTTCATCCCTGCATATTTCAAGAAGACTCAAGCATCTAAGCTTGGGGATGCCCAAGGCATCCCCTTCTTCATCGACAACTTATCAGGTCACCTCTAGTGAAACTATATTTTTATTCCGTCACATCTTATGTGCTTTACTTGGAGCGTCTGTATGTTTTTATTTTTGTTTGTGTTTGAATAAAATCGGATCCTAGCATTCCTTGTGTGGGAGAGAGACACGCTCCGCTGTTGCATATGAACACTGGTGTTCTTAGCTTTATTTTTAATGTTCATGGCGAAGGTTGAAACTGCTTCGTTCATTGTTATTTGGTTGGAAACGAGAAAATGCTTCATGTGGTAATTGGTATATTGTCTTGAATAATTTGATACTTGGCAATTGTTGTGCTCATATAGATCATGTTTAAGCTCTTGCATCATGTACTTTGCACCTATTAATGAAGAACTACCATAGAGCTTGTTGAAATTTGGTTTGCATGATTGGTCTCTCTAAAGTCTAGATATTTTCTGGTGAGGTGTTTGAACAACAAGGAAGACAGTGTAGAGTCTTATAATGCTTGCAATATGTTCTTATGTAAGTTTTGTTGTACCAGTTCATACTTGTGTTTGCTTCAAACAACCTTGCTAGCCTAAGCCTTGTATTGAGAGGGATTACTTCTCATGCATCCAAAACCCTTGAGCCAAAAACTATGCCACTTGTGTCCACCATACCTACCTACTACATGGTATTTTTCTGCCATTCCAAGTAAATTGCTTGAGTGCTACCTTTAAAATTTCATTCCTTGTCTTTGCAATATATAGCTCATGGGAAAATAGCTTAAAAACTATTGTGGTAAAGAATATGTCGCTTATGTATCTTATTTCTTATAAGTTGCTTGTTGAGCGGTAAGCATGTTTCTGGGGACGCCATCAACTATTACACCTTTGTTGAATATCATGTGAGTTGCTATGCATGTTCGTCTTGTCTGAAGTAAGGGTGATTTATCATGATCAAATGGTTTGAGTATGCATATTGTTAGAGAAGAACATTGGGCCGCTAACTAAAGCCATGAATCATGGTGGAAGTTTCAGTTTGGACATCAATCCTCAATCTCTTATGAGAATATTATTCGTTGTTGAATGCTTATGCATTAAAGAGGAGTCCATTATCTGTTTTCTATGTTGTCCCGGTATGGATGTCCTAAGTTGAGATGTATCAAAACGAGAAATCAAATGCGAACTATCTCCTTGGACCTTTGTACAGGCGGCATAGAGGTACCCCTTTGTGACACTTGGTTGAAACATATGTTATGCAATGATAATCCATGTAAATCCAAGCTAATTAGGACAAGGTGCGGGCACTATTGGTATTCTATGCATGAGGCTTGCAACTTATAAGATGTCTTATGCATAACACATATGAATTATTACTACCGTTGACAAAATTGTTTCTATGTTTTCAAAATAAAAGCTCTAGCACAAATATAGCAATCCATGCTTCCCTCTGCGAAGGGCCTTTCTTTTACTTTATGTTGAGTCAGTTTACCTACTTCTTTCTATCTTAGAAGCAAATACTTGTGTCAACTATGTGCATTGATTCCTACATACTTGCTTATTTTCATTCATCATATTACTTTGTGTTGACAATTATCCATGAGATATACATGTTGAAGTTGAAAGCAACTGCTGAAACTTATATCTTCCTTTGTGTTGCTTCAAAATTTCTACTAAGAATCTATTGCTTATTGAGTTAACTCCTATGCAAGTCTTATTGATGCTTGTCTTGAAAGTACTATTCATGAAAAGTCTTTGCTATATGATTCAGTTGTTTAATCATTGTCTTTACCATTGCTTCGAATCACTTCATTCATCTCATATGCTTTACAATAGTACTCCCTCCGGTCGTTATTAATTGACGCGAGAGTACAGCTGAAACAGTGCAACTTTACATACATTTTGCGTTGATTAAATCGGACCAGAGGTAGTATTTATCAAGATTATGATAGCATGTCACTTCAGAAATTATCCTTGTTATCGTTTACCTACTCGAGGGCGAGTAGGAACTAAGCTTGGGGATGCTTGATACGTCTCAAACGTATCTATAATTTCTTATGTTCCATGCTACTTTTATGACAATACTCACATGTTTTATACACACTTTATGTCATTATTATGCATTTTTCCAGCACTAACCTATTAACAAGATGCCGAAGCGCCAGTTGTTGTTTTCTGCTGTTTTTGGTTTCAGAAATCTTACAAAGGAAATATTCTCGGAATTGGACGAAATCAACACCCAGGGTCTTATTTTTCCACGGAGCTTCCAGAAGACCGAAGAGCATACGAAGTGGGGCCACGAGGGGCCAGACCATAGGGCGGCGTGGCCTGCATGGGGCCAGCGCCGGCCTATGGTGTGGGGCCCCTGCGCCGCCTCCGACTCTGCCCTTCCGCCTACTTATACTCTCCATCGCGAAAACCCTATTACCGAGAGCCACGATACGGAAAAAGTTCCCGGAGACGCCGCCGCCGCCAATCCCATCTCGGGGGATTCAGGAGATCGCCTCTGGCACCCTGCCGGAGAGGGAAATCATCTCCCGGAGGTCTCTACATCACCATGATCGCCTCCGGACTGATGTGTGAGTAGTTCATCCTTGGACTATGGGTCCATAGCAGTAGCTAGATGGTTGTCTTCTCCTCATTGTGCTGTCATGTTAGATCTTGTGAGCTGCCTATCATGATCAAGATCATTTATTTGTAATGCTACATGTTGTGTTTGTTGGGATCCGATGAATATGGAATACTATGTCAAGTTGATTATCAAGCTATCATATATGTGTTGTTTATGATCATGCATGCTCTCCGTTGCTAGTAGAGGCTCTGGCCAAGTTGATACTTGTGACTCCAAGAGGGAGTATTTATGCTCAATAGTGGGTTCATGCCTCCATTGAATCTGGGACAGTGACAGAAAGTTCTAAGGTTGTGGATGTGCTGTTGCCACTAGGGATAAAACATCAATGCTTTGTCTAAGGATATTTGTGCTGATTACATTACGCACCATACTTAATGCAATTGTCTGTTGTTTGCAACTTAAAACTTGAAGGGGTGCGGATGCTAACCCGAAGGTGGACTTTTTAGGCATAGATGCATGCTGGATAGCGGTCTATGTACTTTGTCGTAATGCCCGATTAAATCTCATATTACTCATCATGATATGTATGTGCATTGTTATGTCCTCTTTATTTTTCAATTGCCCAACTGTAATTTGTTCACCCAACATGTTATTTCTTATTGGAGAGACACCACTAGTGAACTGTGGACCCTGGTCCATTCTTTTACATCTGAATACAATCTACTGCAATCATTGTTCTCTGCTGCTCTTCACAAACAAACATCATTTTCCACACCATACATTTAATCCTTTGTTTACAGCAAGCCGGTGAGATTGACAACCTCACTGTTAAGTTGGGGCATAGTATTTTGATTGTGTTGTGCAGGTTCCACGTTGGTGCCGGAATCCCTGGTGTTGCGCTGCACTACACTCCGTCACCAACAACCTTCACGTGCTCCTTGACTCCTACTGGTTCGATAACCTTGGTTTCTTACTGAGGGAAAACTTGCTGCTGTACGCATCACACCTTCCTCTTGGGGTTCCCAACGGGCGTGTTCTTTACGCGTCATCAAGACTGTTTTCTGGCGCCGTTGCCGGGGAGATCAAGACACGCTGCAGGGGGAGTCTCCCACATCCAATCTCTTTACTTTGTTATTGTCTTGCTTTACTTTACTTTATTTACTGCTCTGTTTGTTCTCTATATCAAAAATACAAAAAAAATTAGTTACTTGCTTTACTTTATTTACTGTCTTGTTTGCTTTCTTCATATCAAAAACACAAAAAAATTAGTTACTTGCATTTACTTTATTTAGTTTGCTTTATTTACTATTGCTAAAATGGGTACTCCTGAGAATACTAAGTTGTGTGACTTCACTAGCACAAATAATAATGATTTACTATGCACACCTATTGCTCCACCTCATCGCTACTGACAGAATTTTATGAAATTAAACCTGCTTTACTAAATCTTGTTATGAGAGAGCAATTTTCTGGAGTTAGTTCTGATGATGCTCGCTGCCCATCTTAATAATTTTGTTGAACTTTGTGAAATGCAAAAGTATAAGGATGTAGATGGTGACATTATAAAATTGAAACTCGTTTCCTTTCTCCTTAAGCTGAAGAGCTAAAGATTGGTTGCTATCTTTGCCTAAGAATAGTATTGATTCATGGACTAAATGTAAGGATGCTTTCATTGGTAGATATTATCCTCCCGCTAAAATTATTTCTTTGAGAAGTAGCATAATGAATTTTAAGAAATTGGATAATGAGCATGTTGCCCAAGCATGAGAAAGAATGAAATCTTTGGTCAAGAATTGCCCTACCCATGGACTGACTACTTGGTTGATCATCCAAACCTTTTATGCAGCATTGAATTTTTCTTCGCGGAACCTATTGGATTCAGCTGCTGGAGGTACTTTTATGTCCATCACCTTAGGCGCCGCAACAAAGCTTCTTGATGATATGATGATCAAATACTCTGAATGGCACACGAAAAGGACTCCACAAGGTAAGAAGGTAAATTCTGTTGAAGAAACCTCCTCCTTGAGTGATAAGATTGATGCTATTATGTCTATGATTGTGAATGGTAGATCTAATGTTGATCCTAATAATGTTCCTTTAGCTTCATTGGTTGCTCAAGAAGAGCATGTTGATGTGAACTTCATTAAAAATAATAATTTCAACAAGCAATGCTTATAGGAATAATTCTGGTAACAACTATAGGCCATATCCTTCTAATAATAGTAATGGTTATGGTAATTCTTATGGTAATTCTTACAACAATAATAGGAGTGTACCCCCTTGTCTTGAAGCCATGCTTAAAGAATGTATTAGTACACAAACTGCTTTTAACAAATCTGTTGAAGAAAAGCTTGGTAAAATTGATATTCTTGCTTCTAAGGTTGATAGTCTTGCTGCTGATGTTGATCTTTTGAAATTGAAAGTTATGCCTAATGAAACTAAAGATATTAAGTCATTTCCTACAGAAAACTCTATCCAATTTCGAATTAATGAAAATATTAGATTGATGGCTGAATTGCATGCTAGGTGGGAAAGAGAAGAAAAATTTGCTAAAGAGAATAATGTGGCTAAAGTTTGGACTATTACCACCACTAGTAATGTTGATGCTTCACATGTTGCTAAACCTCCTACTATCAATGGTAAAATAATTGGTGTTAGCAATGTTTCCACTCCTAATGCAAAGCGTGCAAAACTGCATGAAACTGCTAAAACTGCTGAAACTGCTTGTGATAAAACTGCTGACATTTTTCAAAATATTGGGGACAATGATCCCATTGCTTTAGATCATAATGGTTTAGATTTTGATGATTGTCACATCTCTAAAGTTATTAAGTTCTTACAAAAACTTGCTAGAAGTCCTAATGCTAGTGCTATAAATTTGGCCTTTACAAAACATATTACAAATGCTCTCATTAAAGCTAGAGAAGAGAAATTAAAACTTGAAACTTCTATTCCTAGGAAATTAGAAGATGGTTGGGAGCCCATCATTAAGATGAAGGTCAATGATTTTGATTGTAATGCTTTATGTGATCTTGGTGCAAGTATTTCTGTTATGCCTAAGAAAATCTATAATATGCTTGACTTGCCACCATTGAAAAATTGTTATTTGAATGTTAATCTCGTTGATAATTCTATAAAGAAACCTTTGGGGAGGATTGATAATGTTCGTATTACGGTTAACAATAACCTTGTCCCCGTTGATTTTGTTGTCTTGAATATTGAATGCAATGCATCTTGTCCCATTATTTTGGGAAGACCTTTTCTTCGAACTGTTGGTGCTATTATTGATATGAAGGAAGGTAGTATTAAGTATCAATTTCCTCTCAAGAAAGGTATGGAACACTTCCCTAGAAATATAATGAAGTTACCCTATGATTCTATTATTAGAACAAATTATGATGTTGATGCTTCATCTCTTGATAATACTTGATTCACACTTTCCGCGCCTAGATGAAAGGCGTTAAAGAAAAGCGCTTATGGGAGATAACCCATCATTTTACTTCTGCACTTTTGTTTTATATTTGAGTCTTGGAAGTTGTTACTACTGTAGCAACCTCTCCTTATCTTTATTTTATTGTATTGTTGTGCCAAGTAAAGTCTTTGATAGTAAGGTTGATACTAGATTTGGATTACTGCGCAGAAACAGATTTCTTGCTATCACGAATTTGAGTAGCCCCTTCTGTAGGTAACTCAGAAAAATCTGCCAATTTACTTGAATGATCCTCAGATATGTACGCAACTTTCATTCAATTTGAGCTTTTTCATCTGAGCAAGTTAAGTGCCCCTAAAAAATTCGTCTTTACGTACTGTTCTGTTTTGACAGATTCTGCCTTTTATTTCGCATTGCCTGTTTTGCTATGTTGGATGGATTTCTTTGTTCCATTAACTTTCAATAGCTTTGTGCAATGTCCGGAAGTGTTAAGAATGATTATGTCACCTCTGAATATGTGAATTTTTGATTATGCACTAACCCTCTAATGAGTTTGTTTTGAGTTTGGTGTGGAGGAAGTTTTCAAGGATCAAGAGAGGAGGATGATACAATAGGATCAAGAAGAGTGAAAACTCTAAGCTTGGGGATGCCCCCGTGGTTCATCCCTGCATATTTCAAGAAGACTCAAGCATCTAAGCTTGGGGATGCCAAGGCATCCCCTTCTTCATCGACAACTTATCAGGTCACCTCTAGTGAAACTATATTTTTATTCCGTCACATCTTATGTGCTTCACTAGTAGGAAAAGCCTCATCAGTGGCGCACCAAAAATGGATTCTGTGGCGCATGGGAGCTGCGCCACAGAAACGTCGCCACAAAAATAAGGTTTCTGTGGCGCACCTTCCCGTGCGCCACAGAATTAAGGTTTCTGTGGTGCACTTGTTCTTAGGTGCGCCACGCAAACGCGTGCGCCACGTAATTGGTTTTTAGTGCGCCACGGAATTTGCTTGTATTATACACGATTTTGTTCTGCTCGCTATACACATGCAGTTTATAGACAAGCAATACAGTATACACAGAGTTATATACAGCAACACTCGGATATAATATAAATATCATGTACATTGCACGAGATATAACATAGACATCATCATCACATTACTTAGAACCCGATCGAGATACATATATAGTGGCAAGTGTCAAATGTTTTGCATACAACTCTTAATTCATACAAAATTCACAATTTCAAGATACAAAGTAGTCTTCATCCGGTTCCTCCTTTGCTCCGTCATCTCTACCCACCAGGCTCGCTTGCATCGGGGTCCTTCATCCGAGCTTCCTACTATGATGAAAATGGAAGAAAGTGAGACCAACAAGTCCGATGCACAAGAGAAATGGAATAAATGCCTCATACATTGTTGGTCAACACAAATATTAACATTCAGGGACGGTGTAAGTGAGACCAAGTCCGATGCACAAGAGATTGATATTTGTGCTATCTTACCGGGCTCACTTACGCCGCCCCCGAGTGTACGGTGACCAAACATTTTAATCATCGGCATTTTGAAAATCTCAAAGCAAATGGAATGACAAAATGGAATAAGTGCCTCATACATTGTTGGTCAACACAAATATTAACATTTAGAGATGGCGTTAGTGAGACCAAGTCCGATGCACAAGAGATTGATATTTGTGCTATCTTACC
The DNA here is from genome assembly GCF_022539505.1 of Lolium rigidum. Lineage (NCBI taxonomy): Eukaryota > Viridiplantae > Streptophyta > Magnoliopsida > Poales > Poaceae > Lolium > Lolium rigidum. The sequence goes on along the minus strand of NC_061514.1, from coordinate 55,434,185 downwards.
AGAGCTCACTTACGCCACCCCCAAGTGTACGGTGACCAAACATTTTAATCATCGGCATTTTGAAAATCTCAAAGCAAATGGAATGACAAAATGGAATAAGTGCCTCATACATTGTTGGTCAACACAAATATTAACATTTAGGGATGGGGTAAGCGAGGCCGGGTAGGATGCACAAGAGATTGATATTTGTGCTATCTTACCAGGCTCACTTACGCCACCCCCAAGTGTACGGTGACCAAACATTTTAATCATCGGCATTTTGAAAATCTCAAAGCAAATGGAATGACAAAATGGAATAAGTGCCTCATACATTGTTGGTCAACACAAATACTATGGTCGGAAACCATAGTTGCAGTATACACCGCCGTATACTTTGCGAAGGGCCCCCTTCCCCGGTTGGCGTTCCGTCAACGGGTGCTTGACGACACAACAACGCCGATCTGCATCTCCGGCGCAGAACCACGCCAGTCCCTCGCTGTCCAGTACGTGAACGAGTCCTTGATGCAAAGACCATGCCGGCCTGCCCAGCATTATGCCGGGCCATGTTGCCGCGCTTCAAACCGTGTGTCCACTGATCGACACGGCCCGAAGCACGACAACGGGGCTCGGCATGATGCTAGGGAGGCTGGCACCGTCTTCGCATTAAGGACTCGTTCACGTATCGGACGGCGAGAGAAGAAAAGTGGTGCTGCGCCGGAGAGGCATGTCGGCGTTGTTGTCTCGTCAAGGACTCGTTCACGGAACGGCGGCTAGGGAAAGGGGAGCTCGTCTACAAAGTATATTGCGGCGTATAGGTGACCAAACATTCTAATCATCGGCACTAAAATGGAAGAAAGAGCCAAGTGGTATCTCAACTAGATATCATATGCCTCATACTTTGTTGGTCGAAAGAAATATTAACATTCCGGGATGGGGTCAGTGAGGCCAGGTAGGATGCACAAGAGATTGATATTTGTGCCATCGCACCAGGCTCACTGGCCCCACCCCAGAGTGTACAAGTGACCAAACAATTTAATCATCGGCACTAGCTAGAATGGAAGAAAGGCCAATGCAATTAAGAAGTAGCTAGTATGAACTAAATGGAATGCCTCATACTTTGTTGGTCGAAACAAATATGAACATCCCGGCATGGCGTTAGTGAGGCCAGGTAGGATGCACAAGAGATTGATATTTGTGCCATCACACCAGGCTCACTAGCGACACCCCGGAGTGTACAGTTGACCGAACATTCTAATCATCGGCACTAAAATGGAAGAAAGAGCCAAGTGGTATCAACTAAATGGAATGCCTCATACTTTGTTGGTCGAAACAAATATTAACATCCAGGGATGGAGTAAGTGAGGACAGGTAGGATGCACAAGATATTGATATTTGTGCCATCACACCAAGCCTCACTTGCTCCACCCCCGAGTGTACGAGTGATCGACCAACCATCTAATCATCGACAAGTAAATCACTTGGGGTAATGTTAAAATGTTTGTCTCCATATTTGGGAGACATTTTTAATATTGGAGTCTAGCTAATGGAAATCAAGAACTAGTCTTGATCTCCAAATGGTGATTAGAGGGAATTTATTCATCTTAAGCAACATTAGGGACAAATGGGATCATGCAAGGGACTTGGGTCATTTGGATCATAAGGCATCAATTAAGGAGGCAACCAGGGACAAAGGGAAACATTTGATGATCCATTATCATAGGCAACAAAGCAAGCAACTTTTTCCCCTCTAATCTAGCTAGAGTCCTTAAAAGAAATCCATCATAAGCATGGTCAAATACACATATATAGCATGGGGCAGATGCTCCAAAGGGATTATATATTCATCACTTGGTAATTTGGAGAGCAAACAAGCAAGTAGCCATATCACTCAATCCAATAATATAGTAATTTGGATCATAAGGCATCAATTAAGGAGGCAACCAGGGGACAAAGGGAAACATTTTATGATCCATTATCATAGGCAACAAAGCAACAACTTTTTCCCCTCTAATCTAGCTAGAGTCCTTAAAAGAAATCCATCATAAGCATGGTCAAATACACATATATAGCATGGGGCGGATGCAGCCAAACAGCTCACCGTGCAAGTGTGCATGCCCAACAAGCACACACAGGCCGGTGAGTCACCACATGCTTGCCAGGCCAAAATGGGTAGAATACCCAGCTTGTATCATCATCCGGCTACTAAGCCATTTGGTGGAAGCAAACCGAAGATCAGCCGGAAGGAAATCACCAAGGGAACATTGGTATGTCAGTATGGTGACACTACCGAGAGAAATCCAACATGGATTAATCCCTAACTAGCCATCCAAACTCACCTAGCACCACACGGCTAGTTATACCATCGGAATATAGACATTTAAATGTCTATTTTGTTTTCAACAACAGAAAGCTACTGGTAATCTAGTCATGGATCAACCGAGATAGCATGAGAGAGTCACAACAACAGACCACAGTAAAGGGGAGCCACCCTTGGACAACATAAAGGCTGTCGGGGCTACCTCAAACCCATAGGAACATTCACTAAGCCACCGCATCATAACCCAATAGGGCTCAAGATGAGCTAGGGTACCCAATCAATGATTGGCAACCCTCTAGCTACATCCAGTCCATCCATGAGATCATTACTGCTCAGCAGTTCATCTCATTTATCTAATCAATCAAGTTAAACTAACCAGATAAATGAAATGCATAATTAATAGTGCACCAGACTATTGCAAATGATCCAGAGGATACCACAGTAGCATACCATAGTAGCATTTCTTGCATTTAAATGAACCAGTAGCATCAAAACCAACCAAATGTCCAACTAGCAAGCAATACCAAGTGAGCAAGTCTTCATTACCTTGTACAGGTTCAGACAAGGATTTATAGAACAAGTACAGAGAGGCAGAGGCAGAGGCATAGACAATTTCTATAAGCATATAGAACACTCCAATTTCTATAAGCATAGACAATTTCATTGTCACATCTTTCTATAAGCATCACTAGCAGCAGCAGACAATGCATATGAACACCATATACAGGTACGGTTCGGAACAATTTCATTGTCACATTGTACAGGTTCAGAACAACATATAGAACACTCCAATAAGCATCACTAGCAAGCAGCAGCAATGCATATGAACACCATATGAAGCAAAACGATTAGGGGCAATGCATCCAGAGCAACAGCGAGCAATACATCCGGAGCGAGCATTTCGTCGAGCACGTTGTGCTCGCGCGGGGAGGAAGAGGGAGGGGAGGGGAGGAAGAGGGAGGGAGCTCACCGACGACAACAACGGTTGTGGAGGAGCTCACCGACGACGACGGCAAGGGTGGAGGTCGCGGCGGCTCCTCCACCTTGACGCGACGGCGGCCCCTCCTCGCGGCGGCCCCTCCTCGCCGTAGCGGCAGCTTGTGCTGCAGGTGGCGGGGATGGGAGGAGCGTGGCGGCAGGCGGCCCTCGCGTAGGAAGGCGGCGGCGACGGCGACGGCGATGGCGACGACCATGGCGGCGCGCGGTGAGGAGAGGGAGAGGGGAGAGGCGCGCGGTACGGATCAGAGGTGAACAGGCGTGGGCGGGGAGGGCACGGGATGATATAGCTAAGTTCCCTTAGTTCCGTGGCGCACCGGAACAAGTGCGCCACGGAATCAAATACTTCGTGGCGCACCAAAGAAAGTGCGCCACGAAACGAGTAATCTACGTGGCGCAGCGCACCGCGTGCGCCACGAAATACGTACACCGATAATTGGGGGTGACAGGTTGTGGGGCCCGCCAAGTTTTTGTGGCGCATGGTCGGCTGCTGCGCCACAAAATTAAGCTATTTCTGTGGCGCACCTTGCTTGGTGCGCCACAAAAACAGTTTCTGTGGCGCATTTTTAGTGGTGCGCCACAGAACTAAGCTTTTGCCTATAAGGGTTTTCCTACTAGTGCTTTACTTGGAGCGTCTGTATGTTTTTATTTTTGTTTGTGTTTGAATAAAATCGGATCCTAGCATTCCTAGTGTGGGAGAGAGACACGCTCCGATGTTGCATATGAACACTGGTGTTCTTAGCTTTATTTTTAATGTTCATGGCGAAGGTTGAAACTGCTTCGTTCATTGTTATTTGGTTGGAAACAGAAAATGCTTCATGTGGTAATTGGTATATTGTCTTGAATAATTTGATACTTGGCAATTGTTGTGCTCATATAGATCATATTTAAGCTCTTGCATCATGTACTTTGCACCTATTAATGAAGAACTACCATAGAGCTTGTTGAAATTTGGTTTGCATGATTGGTCTCTCTAAAGTCTAGATATTTTCTGGTGAGGTGTTTGAACAACAAGGAAGACAGTGTAGAGTCTTATAATGCTTGCAATATGTTCTTATGTAAGTTTTGCTGTACCGGTTCATACTTGTGTTTTCTTCAAACAACCTTGCTAGCCTAAGCCTTGTATTGAGAGGTATTACTTCTCATGCATCCAAAACCCTTGAGCCAAAAACTATGCCACTTGTGTCCACCATACCTACCTACTACATGGTATTTTTCTGCCATTCCAAGTAAATTGCTTGAGTGCTACCTTTAAAATTTCATTCCTTGTCTTTGCAATATATAGCTCATGGGAAAATAGCTTAAAAACTATTGTGGTAAAGAATATGTCGCTTATGTATCTTATTTCTTATAAGTTGCTTGTTGAGCGGTAACCATGTTTCTGGGGACGCCATCAACTATTACACCTTTGTTGAATATCATGTGAGTTGCTATGCATGTTCTCTTGTCTGAAGTAAGGGTGATTTATCATGATCAAATGGTTTGAGTATGCATATTGTTAGAGAAGAACATTGGGCCGCTAACTAAAGCCATGAATCATGGTGGAAGTTTCAGTTTGGACATCAATCCTCAATCTCTTATGAGAATATTATCTGTTGTTGAATGCTTATGCATTAAAGAGGAGTCCATTATCTGTTTTCTATGTTGTCCCGGTATGGATGTCCTAAGTTGAGATGTATCAAAAACGAGAAATCAAATGCGAACTATCTCCTTGGACCTTTGTACAGGCGGCATAGAGGTACCCCTTTTTGACACTTGGTTGAAACATATGTTATGCAATGATAATCCATGTAAATCCAAGCTAATTAGGACAAGGTGCGGGCACTATTGGTATTCTATGCATGAGGCTTGCAACTTATAAGATGTCTTATGCATAACACATATGAATTATTACTACCGTTGACAAAATTGTTTCTATGTTTTCAAAATAAAAGCTCTAGCACAAATATAGCAATCCATGCTTCCCTCTGCGAAGGGCCTTTCTTTTACTTTATGTTGAGTCAGTTTACCTACTTCTTTCTATCTTAGAAGCAAATACTTGTGTCAACTATGTGCATTGATTCCTACATACTTGCTTATTTGCATTCATCATATTACTTTGTGTTGACAATTATCCATGAGATATACATGTTGAAGTTGAAAGCAACTGCTGAAACTTATATCTTCCTTTGTGTTGCTTCAAAATTTCTACTAAGAATCTATTGCTTATTGAGTTAACTCCTATGCAAGTCTTATTGATGCTTGTCTTGAAAGTACTATTCATGAAAAGTCTTTGCTATATGATTCAGTTGTTTAATCATTGTCTTTACCATTGCTTCGAATCACTTCATTCATCTCATATGCTATACAATAGTATTTATCAAGATTATGATAGCATGTCACTTCAGAAATTATCCTTGTTATCGTTTACCTACTCGAGGGCGAGTAGGAACTAAGCTTGGGGATGCTTGATACGTCTCAAACGTATCTATAATTTCTTATGTTCCATGCTACTTTTATGACAATGATCACATGTTTTATACACACTTTATGTCATTATTATGCATTTTTCCAGCACTAACCTATTAACAAGATGCCGAAGCGCCAGTTGTTGTTTTCTGCTATTTTTGGTTTCAGAAATCCTACAAAGGAAATATTCTCGGAATTGGACGAAATCAACACCCAGGGTCTTATTTTTCCACGGAGCTTCCAGAAGACCGAAGAGCATACGAAGTGGGGCCACGAGGGGCCAGACCATAGGGCGGCGCGGCCTACATGGGGCCCGCGCCGGCCTATGGTGTGGGGCCCCTGCGCCGCCTCCGACTCTGCCCTTCCGCCTACTTATACTCTCCATCGCGAAAACCCTATTACCGAGAGCCACGATACGGAAAAAGTTCCAGAGACGCCGCCGCCGCCAATCCCATCTCGGGGGATTCAGGAGATCGCCTCTGGCACCCTGCCGGAGAGGGAAATCATCTCCCGGAGGTCTCTACATCACCATGATCGCCTCCGGACTGATGTGTGAGTAGTTCATCCTTGGACTATGGGTCCATATCAGTAGCTAGATGGTTCTCTTCTCCTCATTGTGCTATCATGTTAGATCTTGTGAGCTGCCTATCATGATCAAGATCATCTATTTGTAATGCTACATGTTGTGTTTGTTGGGATCCGATGAATATGGAATACTATGTCAAGTTGATTATCAAGCTATCATATATGTGTTGTTTATGATCGTGCATGCTCTCCGTTGCTAGTAGAGGCTCTGGCCAAGTTGATACTTGTGACTCCAAGAGGGAGTATTTATGCTCGATAGTGGGTTCATGCCTCCATTGAATCCGGGACAGTGATAGAAAGTTTTAAGGTTGTGGATGTGATGTTGCCACTAGGGATAAAACATCAATGCTTTGTCTAAGGATATTTGTGTTGATTACATTACGCACCATACTTAATGCAATTGTCTGTTGTTTGCAACTTAATACTGGAAGGGGTGCGGATGCTAACCCGAAGGTGGACTTTTTAGGCATAGATGCATGCTGGATAGCGGTCTATGTACTTTGTCGTAATGCCCGATTAAATCTCATATTACTCATCATGATATGTATGTGCATTGTTATGTCCTCTTTATTTTTCAATTGCCCAACTGTAATTTGTTCACCCAACATGCTATTTCTTATTGGAGGGACACCACTAGTGAACTGTGGACCCCGATCCATTCTTTTACATCTGAATACAATCTACTGCAATCATTGTTCTCTGCTGCTCTTCGCAAACAAACATTATTTTCCACACCATACATTTAATCCTTTGTTTACAGCAAGCCGGTGAGATTGACAACCTCACTGTTAAGTTGGGGCATAGTATTTTGATTGTGTTGTGCAGGTTCCACGTTGGCGCCGGAATCCCTGGTGTTGCGCTGCACTACACTCCGTCACCAACAACCTTAACGTGCTCCTTGACTCCTACTGGTTCGATAACCTTGGTTTCTTACTGAGGGAAAACTTGCTGCTGTACGCATCACACCTTCCTCTTGGGGTTCCCAACGGGCGTGTGCTTTACGCGTCATCATGGCGGCGCAGCGTCGAGCGACGCGCGGCGAGGTGTGCGGCGGCACGGGGTGGGACTACTGCGGTGGCGCGGGGCAGGGCTGCTGTGCGGCGGCTCGAGGCGGGGCTGCTACGCGACGGCGCGGGGCAGGGCCGGCGTGCGGCGGCACGGGGCGGGGCTGGGGTGCGGCGGCGCGGGGCGGTTGGCCGGCTTGGTTGATGAGAGGAAGAAGAAGCAAGGAAAAAGAGGGAAAAAAGAAAAAAGCTAACGGGTGGACTTTTAGCTGTTTTACGGTTTTGGATTAGGGGTTCTGTTCTGCGCCGGCAGTTTTCCGACCCGTAAACACGAGTGGGGTGAACTGAACTCTGGTTTTTAGTTCGCGTTTTTAGGGCTCTGCTAGAGATGCTCTTAAAACACTAGGCAAAGACTTATTTTGCCGTGCGTTTATTAAAAACATTAGGCAAAGGCGTGCAAGACCATGCCTTTTGTGCTTTGCCGTATTCGGCGGCTTTGCCGTGAGCCTGGATACGGCTTTGCTGTCGATATTTTCTTTACCGTGCGCCCCGTTTTTCTTCATTCTTTGCCATGCCGCCATTCTTTGTCGTGTGGTTTCATGCCATCGCACTGCAAAGATTTTTTTGCCGTGCGCATGCGCATAGCAACGACGCGTCGTACAACAATGCCTTTTTTCCCCTAGTGTTTCTTCGTCAACAGGCCCTACTTTTTCTTACTTTTTTATTAAAGAAATCACAGCAACTTAATTACGCCTCTAAGATGTTATCTTCCCAAGTGAATATGGCAATATGCTACCACCAGCCCAAAACTTAAGCATTATATATTATTTTTGGAAATTCAAACTATATCAACTTTGACCAAGTTTTTTATCAAAAATCGTTACCATACAAAAATACAAAATCAATATTATTAGATAAAATAATGAAATATATTTTCATAGAGTATCTATAAAATATCATATTTATTGATACATTTCTTCTAAAAATTTGATCATATTTTACTTTATTGGCTTTTAAAAAATGCAAGTTTTAAGCCTTAGGATGAAGGTAGTATCAGGTTCAGATAAATAACTACTATACTAAAGCTGAACAGGTTCGATTTTTCTCCTAATTTTGGATTTTTTTTCGGAGTAACCTGCAGCTGACACGTAGGTAGTTTTCTGGTTAATTTTCGTAGTCATTTCTCTGTGTGTATATCTGGTGCCCTCTTGCACTTGTTTTTGGTCCTTTCCTTTGGTCTGTGGTGCACTTTGTTTTGACGTGGGTGGATATAGCATTTCTTATGTTCTGGTCCCACTTGATTTAACTCACACCGCTTTGACCAAGGAGAGCAAAACAAAATCCCACCGCTGTCTCCATTGGTAAAGTTCTGGCAAGGTTCCATGCTCCGCCACTATTAAGCCGCTTCCAAGCCCCATTGCTGCCCGCCCTCAGGTCGTCGTCCCCGGCGGGCGCGTGCCCCTCCCCGAGGTCACCGGCCCCGGCGGGCGTCTGCCTCGGTCGCCGGCCCCCTCCTGGTCCATCCCTGGGTCGTCGTCGCCGGTCGCTCGCCGGATCCCCGAGGTCGTCGCGGCCCGCACCTGCTCTGCCTCGAGGTTGCCGTACCCGGCCACCGTCTGCCCCGCCCCGAGGTCATCACGGCCCGCAGCTGCTTCGCCTCGAGGTCGCCGTACCCGGCCGGCGTCTGCCCCGCCCCGAGGTCATCGCGGCCCGCAGCTGCTCCGCCTTGAGGTCGCCGTACCTAGCCGACGTTTGCCCTGCCCGAGGTCGTGGCGGCCCTCACATGCCCCGCCTCGAGGTCGTCGTACCCAGCCGGCGTCTGCCTCGCCCCGAGGTCAGAGCCTGCTCCACCCACCGCCCGGTGGTTCAAGTCAGCGGTCGGACCTGCGACCAACGGCCGAGGTCTAGCACAGAGGGCGTTGCCGTGGGGAATTCGGGATTTGCCGTATTTGGAAGCGGGAGGGATGGCCGCGACGTGCGGGGCCCTTCGCCTTCGTACCAGCAGGTTCCACCGGGTCGGCCGTCGGCCGCAGATGCAATGGGCCGCGCGTCGGGAGGCCGCACCGAGAGGAGCAGCGCCAAGGCCATCATCTCGCGACCGGCCGCCATTGTCTGATGCATCGGTGCGACCATGGTTTGTTCGTTCCTCCCGCTCCTTCCCATGTTCTCCTTTTTTTCCTCTTCCTTTTGTTGAGCTCCGTCTTGACCGGTGACTCTCCAGGACCAAACGACACCACCACACGGAGCTTCCCCTCTGTCTCGCCTTGCCCCAGCGTCGTGCCCTGCCCTCGAGTCCCAGTGAGGCTCGCCATGCAAGGATGATGGCGACAAGAAGAGGCATCGCCTCAATTTTAGTCTTCTCCAATAAAGATGTGCCCGTCGCTGGCTTGGCCATCCACCGATGTCACAGGTTTGCTGGGAGGTGCCCATCCAAGATTTAGTTTGTGTAGTGTTAATTTTTCCTTTTCTATGCAGACTGCGAGATGAATCTGGATGATTTCTTTTAAATTTGACTCAAAGGTGACCAGATCCGAAATTTAGTCAGTACCAACCGTCTTGGGTCTCTTCTATAGAACGCCCTATTTTCATGCCAATTTCCACTCCATGGATTTGCTTTGCAGACCCGAAAAGAGCCTAGCTGGATAGGATGGACGCTATTTGTGTCGTGCGTATGCAGCTCATCTGCAGAGCTGCAGCCGAGAAATGCCAGGTATGCAGAGTCCTGTGTCAAAAATTCATGTATGCAATATATATTTTGTGATTCTTTGATGAGTCTTAGTTCAGTAGGTATCTTATAGTAATTCAGTCGTCAGAACCAATTTAAGATTCTCTACATGAGCTATTATGGTACCACTTGTTACGGTGACAGCTCCATCAAAATTCAGCGTTTGCAGTAATGATTATGTTTCTCATCTCTGTACAACACTGTAAAAGTTTATAATAATCAGTTTCAGTTTGTTGCAATTTTTCTTCTTGCTGTTCCATATTCTTACAAGGGAACTCATTTTTTGTTCAACGGGTGCCTCCATTTATTATTAAATGACCAAATTGAAACAATCAAAAATATAGGTAATACATGTAAAGTGCTTAGAAGAATCATTTGTTATCTAGGTTGTCATATGAGAATATAATTATCTACACATAACTGAAAATAACTCAGTCGACCTTCTCTGCATGCAAGATTTTTTTCGAGGATGCTCTGCATGCAAGATGAGTGACTGCCTCTATGATTTACTATTTTTTTCGAGTATAGTTCGAATTTCTTGAAATACTTTCCGTTGATGTATTTGTCATGTGGAGCCTCATCAGGGTCTCGCTGGCCACCGTCGTTGCCCGCAATTCCCGCAGCCAGGTTGGCCGTGATGGATACTGGCGAATCGACCACCGCCGCCTGATGGTGCGCTCAATGTTGTTCTACTCCCACTGTAGGCGAGGCGGCGCCTGTGGCATCAGGACCATCCGGATCTGGATCAATTCGTCGAGATACAGGCCACTTCCACTGATCTATTAAGAGCATATGATTGCTTCAGAAAGGTGATATCTGCAATTAGATAACATATACATATCCAAAAGGAATTGTTGGTATAAGATTGCTTGAGAAATAATCTCTTCCAGGCGTGGGAGCAGAAAGTTGAAAATGACCTTATAAGTCTGATTGTCTGAAACATCAAATGATTAATTTGTGCATTGTACAGTTTGAAAATTCTGCCTCTGAGGTGTAGAGGACGTTACCATCTGAAACATCAAAATGATTAATGTGTGAGTTTGGATTGACATGCTATGCGCATGGGCACATAGCCACACACTAGAGAACTGTGTAATATTTCTTCCAATTTTTTAACAAGCTACTGTATATTTTTCCTGCATAAGATTTAAGAAGCGCATATATTGTACTTTTGAAGCACTTTCTCAGGAACATTGTGTCTGACAAATTAGTAATCACTTACTATAGCTATTATCCAAGAATTGCATGTTTTTACTTTTTACTAGAATGCAGTGTCATGAGCGGTTTATTTAACTGCCTAATGGAGTTCAGCTCTTGCCCCGTCTTTAGTTACATGTTTTAGCTTTTTAAATTACTGTTCTTTGTGTCTGTCATGTTTACCGTCTTCCAAATTGCTTCATTTCTTTGTTGTCAGGCAAGTTCTATGGTTGATGAGGAGATTCAGTATCTTCGTCTGCCCATGGGTTGCAACACGAGTTTGAAATTGTGAGGAAGAGAATGGATGCTGAAGCAAAGAAAGCATATAAGTTACTTGACCAACTTCCATATCTCCACAAGACATGTCTATACTCAGTTATGGATACCAGCTCCACCTCTGAAAAAAAGGAAGGTCAAAGCATTGGTTACTACACCAAACACCAGACTTCAATACAATTCAAAGAGCTGCAGCACCGTTGCTAATAGAGTGAGTAGTGTCTACAACAAATTATTACCGTTCTCATTTTCAACAAAAAATGGAAGTTTAACTTCAAGATACTTCTTTTAGTTCTGAAATTTTGTGTTGCCAGTGTAAAGTTGACAACAATAACTAAATAAAACTATCTACTGATACTTTGGGTGCTATATATTCCAGATTATCTGCTGCTACTGTAAAGTTTTGATTCTGAAATCCATATGCCCAAATACCTTATCTAACTATTTTCCATACATACATTGCCTTTTCACTCAAATCATCATACCTAAACACTAATAATCTATTGCATACAATGACCTTGCTCAACTTGAATGCAGGTTTGTGCTGACATATTGGTAAAGAAAGCATATGAAGAGTGGATGCATGATGTAGGATATGATGGTAAGACACTCCAGAGCTTCAAGCATAATCTGTCGCAAGTGATAGAGCAGCAGCTTCAACAATTAACCATGCTTCAAATGGTTCAATCAATGCACACAAACAATTATTTGCGGAACATCTAGCCAAACTTCCGCACTTACTACAAGGTAATAAGATCTAAACTAAGAATCCTGATGCATCTTGTGAATATTTCATGTTTGCACTATTGTTTCTATAAGGTTATTAGTCTAATTTGAAGTGAGTTTCATATCTTCAAGTTTTCCATTGTTCGCATGTCCAGTCAAGTCATCTCAACCTAAGGATCGAAGACAAGGAAGAAAACCACGAATCTGCCGACGTTAGTCCTCAGAAAGGTCATGTTTAGAGCTGCTAATCTACCTTCAGTCTCTAGGAATAAAGACTTCTATTATACTGTAGTATTAAGTGTCCACCAGGAAAATAAATTACTTTGTCGTGCTACTATGTTCTTTATCGTACTCTGTTTCTTATGACTCCAAGTAGAAAGTGTCGGTAGGTACAAGTAATTAAGGAGTAGCTAATTTCAGCAGTTTTGTGTGTTCGGAAATTAAATTCCTTCTGCTTCCACTCTAACTACAACCACATATCCGAATTTACATAAGGGAACATTTTTGTTCACTGTGGATTATTTGATAAATTGTACAAACCACACCTATACATGCACTATGACATTTTCTTACCAACTATGTTAACGCGCACTGTTTGAACAACAAAAACCTCACTACTTCTACCATTTCAAGAGCGTTTTCAAAATTGTAGAACACAGTTGGCACGGCGTGCCGCCGTGCCCATCCATTGCTAGTATAAGTGATGCCGGAACTGAAACCCACTTAAGGGCTTGTTTGGCAAGCCCGTTCACACGTATAACACATAGACAAAACAACAGTTCCTCCAAATAATGCGGGTTTTTTTTATTTGAGAAAAACAACGCGTCATTCGTATAGCAAAATAGAGTACAGCACACGCAGTACAGAAGATCCCAGAAACACCCAGGTGTTCCAGAAAAAAATCAAAGAGAACCCTAGAAAACAGAAAATAAAAAATAAGCCCTTCTAGGTCCCTGCGCAGAGCACCAACATTGCTCGCCACCAACCGACGTCGTTGCCGAAGCCCCACCGGAGGGAAGAAAGACGAGCTTCCGCCGCACCCAGAAGATTCGTCGAACACCATCACGGACCACGCCGCTTTGTGAGCCGATTGTGCGACTCGCCGCAGAACGGCAGAGCCAAGTCGTTGGGGCTCGTCGGCCGATCTGAGCTCATGCTCACCGGATCCTGAATCGGTCGCCTTCAGTCGACAAAGAAGACGAAGAATAGCCGATTCGCCAGCCGCTTGCCACCGCCGAAGAACTGAAACGCCTGGTCTTCTGAGAACCGCCGCCGCCGCCATCCCAGATGCAGGCGACACGCGCCGGCCGCAGAGCTCCTGTACAAATCCACCCGGCCATCCGCCGGCGCTGGAGGAGGTGCCGCCGCGATGCAGACGGGGTCGGAGGTGTTGGAGATATGCCCAAGAGGCAATAATAAAAGTGGTTATTATATATCTTTGTGTTTATGATAAATGTTTATATACCATGCTATTATTGTATTAACCGAAACATTGATACATGTGTGTTATGTAAACAACAATGAGTCCCTATTAAGCCTCTTGTATAACTAGCTTGTTGATTAATAGATGATCATAGTTTCATGATCATGAACATTGGATGTTATTAATAACAAGGTTATGTCATTATATGAATGATGTAATGGACGCACCTAATTAAGCGTAGCATAAGATCACGTCATCAAATTATTTGCTATAAGTTTTCGATACATAGTTACCTAGTCCTTTCGACCATGAGATCATACAAATCACTTATACCGGAAAGATACTTTGATTACATCAAACGCCACTGCGTATATGGGTGGTTATAAAGGTGGGATTAAGTATCCGGAAAGTATGAGTTGAGGCATATGGATCAACAGTGGGATTTGTCCATCCCGATGACGGATAGATATACTCTAGGCCCTCTCGGTGGAATGTCGTCTATATTAGCTTGCAAGCATATGAATGGTTCATAAGAGACCACATACCACGGTACGAGTAAAGAGTACTTGTCAAGAGACGAGGTTGAACAAGGTATAGAGATACCGATGACCAAACCTCGGACAAGTAAAATATCGCGTGACAAAGGGAATCGGTATCGTATGTGAATGGTTCATTCGATCACTAAGTCATCGTTGAATATGTGGGAGCCATTATGGATCTCCAGATCCCACTATTGGTTATTGGTCGGAGAGAGGTCTCAACCATGTCCACATAGTTCGCGAACCGTAGGTGACACACTTAAGGTTTGATGTCGTATTAGTAGATATTGAATATGGAATGGAGTTCGAAGTTTTTTCGGAGTCTCGGATGGGATCCAGGACATCACGAGGAGTTCCGGAATGGTCTGGAGAATAAGATTCATATATAGGAAGTCATTTTATAAGTTTGAAAATGATCCGGTGCATTTATGGAAGGTTCTAGAAGGTTCTAGAAGGTTCTAGAAAAGTCCGGAAGAAATCACTATGGAAGGCGGAGTCCCGGAGGGACTCCACCAAGCTTGGCCGGCCAACCCTAGGGGGTGGAGTCCACCTTGGACTCCACCTAAGGTGGCCGGCCACCCCCTCCCAAGGAAAGGTGGGAATTCCACCTCAAGTGGGAATCACACCTTGGGTAGGTTTCATGTCATATGGAAGGTTTTGGTTTGGGGTCTTATTCGAAGACTTGTAGACCAACTCTTGTGTGTTCCACCTATATAATGAGGGACAAGGGGAGAGGGCCGGCCACCTCAAGCCAAAGCCTTGGCCGCACCCCATAGTGGCCGGCCACCCCCTCTCCCAAACCCTAGCCACCCCACCTCCTCCACCTCTCCCGCAAACGCTTAGCGAAGCTGCGCCGGAGATCTCCATCGACACCGCTACCACGCCGTTGTGCTGCCGGGATTCAAGGAGGAGCTACTACTTCTGCTGCCCGCTGGAACGGGGAGAAGGACGTCGTCTTCATCAACACCTAACGTGTGACCGAGTACGGAGGTGCTGCCCGATTGTGGCACCGTCAAGATCTTCTACGCGCTTTTGAAAGTGGCAAGTGATCATCTTCTGCAACAACGAGAGCCTCCTCTCGTAGGCTTTGGAAATCTTCAAGGGTTAGTCTCGTTCATCCCCTCGTTGCTACCGTCTTCTAGATTGCATCTTGGCTTGGATTGCGTTCTCGCTGTAGGAATTTTTTTGTTTTCTATGCTACGAATCCCTACAGTGGTATCAGAGCCGTGTCTATGCATAGATGGTTGCACGAGTAGAACACAATTGTTTTGTGGGCGCTGATGCTTTGTTGTCTTTATTTTGAGTACTTTGCATCTTTGTGGCATAGTGGGATGAAGCGGCTCGGGCTAACTTTACATGACCGCGTTCCATGAGATTTGCTCCACGCTCGACATGCAACTTGTATTGCATAAGTGGCTTTGCGGGTGTCTGTCTCTCCTACTATAGTGAAGATTTAATTTACTCTTCTATTGATAACACTAGTATCACCGTTGTGGTTCATGTTCGTAGGTAGATTGGATCTTACTCGAAAACCCTAAACCACGTAAAATATGCAAACCAAATTAGAGACGTCTAACTTGTTTTTGCAGGGTTTGGTGATGTGATATGGCCATAATGTGATGATGAATATGTATGAGATGATCATTATTGTATTGTGGCAACCGGCAGGAGCCTTATGGTTGTCTTTAAATTTCATGTTGAGTAGTATTTCAAAGAAGTTGTAATAGTTGCTACATGGGAGAACAATCATGATGACGACGCCATTGACCTTGACGCTACGCCGACGATGATGGAGATCATGCCCGTTGATGATGAAGATCATGTCCGTGCTTTGGAGATGAAGATCAAAGGCGCAAAGACAAAGGGGCCATATCATATCACATATGAATTGCATGTGATGTTAATCCTTTTATGCATCTTATTTTGCTTAGATCGCGACGGTAGCATTATAAGATGATCCCTCTCACTAAAATATCAAGATAATAACGTGTTCATCCTTAGTAGCACCATTACTAATACTTGTCGTTTCAAAACATCTCGTGATGATCGGGTATGATAGATTCAACAAGTGTATACAACGGGTGCAAGCCAGTTTTGCACACGCGGATACTAAGGTTGCCTTGACAAGACTAGCATGTACAGACATGGTCTCGGAACACGTGATACTGAAAGGTAGAGCATGAATCATATGATTGATATGATGAACACTTTGAGTGTTCACCATTGAAATTACATCTTGTCTCGTGATGATCGGACTTGGTGTGGTGGATTTGGTTCGTGTGATCACTAAGACAATTCGAGGGATATTGTTTTGAGTGGGAGTTCACCTAGTTTTAATTTTGTTAAATTAAAATTTGAACTCAATTTGTCATAAACATTAGTCTAAACTATTGCAATTATATGTTGTAGATCATGGCATCCCCAATCAATTTTAACCAGTTCCTAGAGAAAGAAAAGCTTTAGAGCAACGGTAGCAACTTCACCGACTAGTTCCGTCATGTGAGGATTTTCCTCGCTGGTGGAAACCTGCAATATGTGCTTGATGCACCGCTAGGACCCTCCTGCAGAAACTGAAACCGATGAAGTAAAGAATGTTTACGAGACTCGGAAAACTCGGTACTCTCAATTTCAGTGTGCCATCTTATGCAGTCTGGAAGCCGATCTTCAAAAACGTTTTGAGCACCACGATCCTCATGAGTTGGTCAATGAGCTGAAAGCTATCTTTGAAACTCATGCGGCCGTGGAATGCTATGAAGCATCGAAACACTTCTTCAGTTGCATGATGGAAGAAGGCAGCTCCATTAGTGAGCACATGCTCGCCATGACCGGGCATGCGAAGAAACTCAGTGATCTGGGAATAGTGATTCCTAACAGACTGGGGATTAATTGTGTCCTTCAATCACTGCCACCTAGTTACAAGAACTTTGTGATGAACTACAGTATGCAGAAAATGAACAAAGAGTTACCTGAACTCTTCGCCATGCTGAAATCTGCTGAGATTGAGATCAAGAAAGAGCACCAAGTGTTGATGGTCAACAAGACCACCAGTTTCAAGAAACAAGGCAAGTCTAAAGGCAAATTCAAGAAGGGTGGCAAGAAAGCTGCCATGCCTCCTGTGAAACCTAAGACTGGCCCTAAGCCTGATGCTGAGTGCTATTACTGCAAGGAGAAGGGACACTGGAAGCGTAATTGCTCCAAGTATTTGTCTGATCTGAAGAGCGGCCTTGTCAAGAAAAAGAAAGAAGGTATATCTGATATACATGTTATAGATGTCACTACTAGGAAAAGGCCTATAGGTGGAGGCAAGTGGTGCCGGCGCACCACCTTGGACGTGCGCCGGTGGAACATGTTGCCGGCGCACCAAATAAGAGCCGCGCCGACGATGGACGCCCACTGCCGGCGCGCCTTCTGATCCGACGCCCCGGCGCTATTTCCTGGCAACACCTCGCAGCAACTCGGGCCAGGCCCACGAAGCATTGCTGGCGCACCAGCCCATGAGCGCGCCGGCGGTAATTTACTATTGCCGGCGCGCTCATGGGCTGGTGCGCCGGCAATGCTTCGTGGGCTCTGTCTGAGCAGATATAGCTGGATGGGCTATATACTGCCGGCGCACCCAGGTCCTGGTGCGCCGGCAGTAACCTGGGACTTATTACAGCCACCAACCAGCACTCACACAAGCCACTTCACTCACTCCTCATCCACACAACCCGACCCTTCTCCCAACCCAGCTCATTTTTGCCTATTCCTATCCCCAATTTAGCTAATTTGACCAAACAAAATCATATTTTTTGAGCAAATCTTCCCTTCCTACATGCATCTCCCACATCCCTCTATGTAGATCTAGATCTACTATCCCGCATTGACCGCTCAATCTAGATCTAGATCTAGAAAGTCGGCTTCCATATGCCGTGGTCGCGGCGCGTCGTCTCGATCTCGTTGACGAATATATCAAACAAATAGGTGATTAATGAACAAATTGAGGAATGAAATCGATATATATTGGACATTTGAAGCAAAAGCTCGTGTGTGGCATATATATATATATATATATATATATATATATATATATATATATATATATATATATATATATATATGTTGTGTTTGTGCTTGTGTGTGTTGGCGTTGAAAATGAGTTGCCAACGTTGCGCTGAAATGTTGATTCTTTAAGTTTCCGTTTCGGCACATTTCGGCGCTCCTATGTCCTACCGTGTAGGAAGGTCATGCCGAAATTTTCCGTGAAAACTACCGACGGATGGATGGTTCTAATCAATTATATAATCTTACCGTGCAGGCGATAATGGTTATCGAGATGAGTGAAAGCGTCGTGATGAGATATCTGAAACACGCGATCATCGACATGTGTGAAAATAACCGCACGGAGGTATTGTGTCCGTGCCGGAGATGCAAACGAGGGAAATGGTTTGACCCTTATTCAGGCAAATTGCAGGGGCACCTGCTCACTAATGGTTTCATGCATGGACACACTCAATGGATGAGTGATGATGGCGCAGAGGTCAATGGGGCGACGGCAGCAGGTGGTAATAATGGCCGGCAAGAAGGAGGGGATCATGATATTGATGACGATGAAGAGTTTGTCGCACAGGACGATAACCTTGACGACGACAATAACCTTGACGACGATAATAACCTTGACGACGACGAAGAGGTGCCGCTAGCTTCAGTCGTGCGGGAACCTCATCTTCAAGATCTGCTTCTCGAAAAGACGAAAGGCGCCAAGCGGAAATCAAAGCTTGAGCAACTCGAGATAGACTCGAATACTCCGTTGTAAGACTCAGGTCGCGGGTTGGGGGAGTCTCGCTTGAGAGTAGCTCTCGATGTGCTGCAGATGAAGGCGAAACACGGATGGACGGACACAAGCGTCGACAACATCCTGGAATACGTGAAAGATCTCCTTTCTGCCGGGAACACGTGTCCTGGTAGTCTAGCCGAGGCCAAGAGAATCACGTGCCCTCTCGACTCACCAAACGAAAAGTATCACGCCTGCATCAACGACTATATCATGTATCACAAGGAGCACATGGACAAGACCAAATGTCCTGTGTGTGAAGCTGAACGGTACAAGAAAGGGAAGAAGAAAGCTCCTCGGAAAGTTGTGTGGTACTTCCCGCTCGCCCCCCGGCTTCAACGGTTCTAGCGGACCGCAAGGAAGCAAAGCTCATGCGGCGGCACGCAGAAAGAAAGGAGGCGGTGTTGAATGATGAAGAGCGGATTGAGCACCCAGGCTTCGACGCACCCTTCGGATGCAAGCCAGTGGAAAGCATTAGACAATTAATTCGGAAGTTTTGGGGCAGATCCCAGAAACATCAGGTTGGGTGCGAGCACGGACGGATTCAATCCGTTCGGAAACCAGAGCAGCACACATAGCACATGACCTGTGTTTGTATGGATCTACAACCTCCCGCCCTGGCTGTGCATGAAGAGGAAGTACATACAGATGAGTATGCTAATTCAAGGGCCGACACAGCCAGGAAACGATATCAACATGTATCTCGAACTATTAAAGGAGGAGCTTGAAACGTTGTGGGCGGAGGAAGGGGTAGATACATGGGACGCCGTCGCGGAAGAATATTTCCCTTTGAGAGCCGCGTTGATCACGACGGTGCAGGACTACCTCGGATACGGTTACATTTCGTGCCGGGTGTGCCATGGACACAAGGCATGTGTCGGGTGCATTGAAGAGACGATGTTTTTGCAGCTTGGTAAGGATCCCGGCTCTTCGAAAACAGTTTACATGGGGCATCGAAGGTGGCTACGGAAGACCGACCCGTGGAGAAAGCGTGGAGATCTGTTCGATGGTACAAATGAACCCCGAGGACCTCCACGTAAGAAGAGCGGCGAAGAGAGCGAGACAGTACAGAAAGGTTGGAAGGAGTGCCCTGCGCCGGGAAAGATTCGTCAAAAGCCTGGAGAGAAGAAGAAGAAAAAGGAAACGACGCCGCTCATTGGTGTATGGAAAAGGAGGTCCGTGTTTTGGGACTTGCCGTACTTGGAAAATTCTCGATACACCTCACTGCCTTGATGTCATGCATATTACAAAGAACGTGTGCGAGAGCTTGCTTGGCACTCTTCTCAACATGCCGGACCGGACCAAAGATGGGCCGAAAGCAAGACACGACCTGAAAGTTTTGGGCATCAAGGAAGAGCTTCAGATCCCGCCGGCCCAAGAGGGACAGTCGGAGGAGGAGGCGGACGGCGGTCGGAAGCGCAAAAGGATTAAGCAGCCGGACTATTACTTGTCCCCCTCCTGCTTCACTTTTAGTCCGGCCGAGGTCGATCAATTTTTCAATTGCCTTCTAGGAGTCGAGTGCCCTTTGGTTACTCCGGGCTAATAAGCGGATACATGGACCCCAAGAAACGAAACTTCAGCGGCATGAAGTCTCATGACCGTCACGTGATGATGACGCGAGATTCTTCTGGTTGCAATCCGAGGTATAATGGATGACCATGTCCATGCAACGCTGATCGGGCTCTGTAACTTCTTCGACGTCATAACTCGGAAGTCGATAAGCGTGAAGAAACTCGCAAGGCTCCGAGGAAGAGATCGTGGTGATCCTATGTGAGATGGAGATGTACTTCCCGCCTGCATTCTTTGACGTGATGGTCCATCTGTTGATCCATATCATGGATGATATCGTCAGTCTAGGGCCGGCATTCTTACACAACATGATGCCGTTTGAAAGAATGAATGGGGTCATTAAAGGATAACAGGTCACATCCGGATGGAAGCATCGTCCAGAGCTGGCTCACCGAAGAGTGCATCTCTTTCTGCACGAATTATCTAGACATCGAGGACCCTGTTGGTTTGCGTCAAAACAAGCACCTCCGCAGGTTCGAGGGAGTAGGCCACAAAAATGGAAGGAAGGAACTGCACGTGCACATGTCTGGTCGGACTTCCGACTTTGACAGGGCCAACTTAGTAGCGCTACAACACATTGACTTGATCGATCCTTGGTTGAAAGAGCACAAAACCATGATAGAGAACAGTGGCAAGCCGATGATGACGGAAGCAGAAATATACGGAGAGCACAACTCCTCTTTCGCGCGCTGGTTCAAAGACCACATTGATGCTAATCCCCCACCAATGGATTCCGACAAGGATAAACTAGTATTGGCCTTGTCACATGGCCCCGCGCCCAACATCATGACTTACCAAGCGTACGATATCAACGGGTACACATTCTACACGGAAGAAAAAGACAAGAACAAGTGTTTACCGAACTCAGGGGTAACGATGGATTCCTGGACGGGTGACGTAAAGACTAGATACTACGGAAGAATCGAGGAAATCTGGGAGCTTAGCTACGCTGGGGAGAAAGTGTCGATGTTCCGTATCAGATGGGCTAAGAGCGTCACAAAAGAAGACCGGTATTTCACCACCATGTTTCTACCCGAAGCCAACAAATCAAAGTCCACGAACACCACCGCGCAGAATGAGCCATGGGTACTGGCAGAACACGTGCACCAATGCTTCTTCATAACCGACCCATCCAGGCCTAGCCGTGTTATCGTGAGGAGAGGCAAGAGGACCATCGTCGGAATGGATGGAGTCGCCAACGAGGAAGACTTCGAAGGACAAGTCGGAGACCCAATGATGGAAGAATCCGAGGACGAAGACACAACATACACCACAAGAAGAAGCGAGGACCACGCTACCGAGGTCAGGTCGACCCTTCAAAAGAAGAAGTCACGACACGGGGCTAAATTATTCAACGACGAGCAAGAAAAGCAAGAAGAAAGCGAAACACTCTTCTCAATCGATGATGTAAAACTTTATTTGCAATCTATAACTCATATTGCTTTTGTAATGCATAATTAACTCATATTTTTTTGGTCAATATTATTATGTTGGTCAATATTTTGTGTATGTATAACTCATATTTTTTTGTAATGCATAATTAACTCATATTGCTTGGTTATTATCTTGAAAAGAGAAGGAAATAAAATAGTATAGGATTTGTGGAAAAAGAAAAGAAACATAAAAGAAAGTGAAAAGAAATAAAGAAATGAAGAAAAAAAATAGAAAAGGAAATGGCTAGCCAGGGCTGGGGGACAAGTCCCAGGTATAGCCGGACCCATCTTATTGCCGGTGCACCACGTGTTTGGTTCGCCGGGGGTATAGTTGTGGCCGGCGAACCAAACAGGTGGTGCGCCGGCAAAAAGATGGGTTCGGCTATACTCCGGACTTAACCGCACGCGCGACTCCTTCTTCCCCATTCAAACCAAGAACCCTAGCTAACCGCGCCGCCTCCCTGCACCTGCCCCCGTGTCACCGAGCCGCCGAGAGGAGGAGAACGCTGCCGCGAGGAGGAGCAGGGCGTCACCACCGAGAGGAGGAGCAGTCGACACCATCGCTGAGAGCAGGAGGCGTCACGCGCGGGCCACCATCGCCGTCACCAAGAGGAGGAGGCGTTGCGCGTGGGCCACCGTCGCCGTCACCGAGAGAAGCAGGTGCCACTGTCACCGTCACAGTCGGTAAGACCTAGCCGGCCCGGCCATCTCCCCCTTCCCTCTCCCCTCCCCTGCCATCTCCCCCTCGCCCCTCTCCCTCCCCTCTGGATTTCCCCTTTCATCTGCCTCTGAACCAATATTTAGAGTACTTACTGAATCATGTGCATGGAATTATAGGAGTGATTACAGTAGGATTTTAGTTCATTATTGTTAGCTAGTTGATTTAGTTGCAGGTTGCAGTAGGAAAAAAGAAAATGAATAGTGGTTTGGTTCAAAATGCTCAGTTGTTTGGTTCAAAATGCTCATGCTCATTGGTTGTAAATAAATTTGGTTCAAAATGAAAATGCATCATTACCTACTGCCAAAAAAAGAAAATGAAATAGAGGTTTGGTTCAACATGAATGCAGTAGAGGTTAAATAAAATGATAAAATGAAGCTGCTACGAAAATGAAAATGCAGTAGCAAGTTTAAATGAAATGATGAAATTATGTTAGCAATTCTCTGGTTCATTTAGCTAAATTAGTTTTGTTGCAGTAGCTAAAATGGTTTAGTTACAGTAGCTAAAATGAAAATTGGTTTACTTGCAGTAGCTAAAATGAAAATTGATTTAGTTGCAGTAGCTAGGCAGTAGGGTTTTTTTATGCTTGCAGTACCTAGAGAATGAATTGCTGGCAGTGTAGGTGTTGCATGCTCATGGTCATGCAAAAATGCTGAATTCCCCTCTTTGCAGTAGCAGTAGCAGTACATTCTCTGGTTCATTTAAAAAATGATGATAAAATGGTCATGCTACTCCTACTGGTTGATTTAGTTGGTTAATCAAATATGTATAGGAACAATCATGGCCAGAATATTTGTAGAAAAACAACCTGCTAGTTATTTACTTAGTGATTGTGTCAGGTGAATCAACATGTTGCTCTTTTGCAATTTAGGAATCCAGGATGATGAAAGGCATGCTTGATTTATCTTTTTCAATTTGCTCTGAACTTTGCAATTGCACTTACAGTCAAACAACATTTGTATGATTTAGTGGTGAATGAAAAACACTACAGTTACAGTAGTGATTAAAAATATAATGATACTCCCTCTATTCCATATTGTTTGTCACTGATTTAGTTCAATGATGCTTAGGTTGTTCCTAAATAAATGGCTAACATTTTATGCAGTAGTTTATATGAAATTGGCAGAGACTAAAGTGGTTAATTGTTGTTGGTTTAGTTAATAGTGGATAAATTGGCAGAGACTAAAGTGGTTCTCATTTAGTTGGTTTAGTTGAAAAATGCTAGCAGTAGCAGATGTTGATGATGTGCTACCAGTAGCTAGCTAGTGGTTAAATGTTGTAAGTGCTATTTCTGGGATCATTTTCTTGTGGTTTGGCATCATAATAAAATGCTAGCAGTAATGTTGTAGCTCTGTGCTATGTGCTGTTGTAATTTGGTTTAGCTCCAGTTGGTATATATTGCATATTTTGTGCTGACGCAGATTTTGCATTTGGTATATATGTTGGTGTTTGCTTGATGAGAATGGTGATGTTTGGTTGATGCACTGGTTCATTTAAATGCCTAATGAAATGCTACTCATTTAAATGCTACTGGTTCATTTAATCTAATGTGTATTTCTAATGCACCTAGTTATTGTTATGTATTATATTTGCTTCTTATTTTTGAATACATAAAAACTAATTAAGCATCAAACAGCCACCAGTAGCAAGTGTCCAGGGCTAGCATGATGAAATTGTGTCACTGGAATATTTCTTTCTTAATACATAGAACATAGTCAGTAGTTAGGCAGCTCTAAAGCTGTTGTTGTCTGAGTGTGAGAATTTGATTTACATTCATCTACTGTAATGCTAAGTGCTACTATAATGCTACTGTAAGTGCTATTACTGATGGTTATGGTGAAATGAAAATGAAAATCAAGCTGCTCCCCTACTGTAATGGTCAAGTTATATTGTCTCTCGTTTATGGTGATGGTTATGGTGTTCATGGCTATATATATGTGAATTGCATTTCTGTTACACAGGGATTGAGTTGCTATTGAGTGCCGGAATGTCGATTCATTTCCGTTCCGGCAATTCTAGCACTCGGCATGACCAATTTTTAGCAAAGTTCATGCCGAATTTTTCCGTGAATTCTAACTCTTTTTCATCTTCTATTAGTGCAAGCCACCATGTCGTCTCAAGAACAGTTAGAGGAGCACTACAATAGGCACTTCTTTAGGACGGAGGAGGATGCCGAGGCCGCTGGTGTTGGCGGCGACGAGGACCATGAGATGGAGGATGCCGCTGGGGGTAGTGCCGACGAGCCAAGCGGCAACGAGGCAAGCAGCGCCGCCGGGGGTAGTACCTACGAGCCTAGCGGCGATGAGGCAACCGGCGCCGCCGGGGGTGGCGGCGAGACAAGCGGCGATGATCCTAGCGGCGCCGCCGGGAGTACTGCCACCGGGACAAGTGGTTCCAAGAGGCCGCGGAAGGCAAGGCGCCAAAACACGGTTGGCACCGGTAGAGACACAGTCAAAGAGGTGGATCCCGCCAGTGGTTTGCCGGTGGAGCCTAAGGGTGTTGCCAAGGGGTACGGCAACCAACTGGCATGTATCCTCCGAGAGGTCATCAATCTCAACGAGACGGATCTCCGAGCTGAGAACAAAGCGCATTTGCGAGCCCAGCTCATTGCGAGGTTGCACTCATGATACAAGTTCCTAGGTGACTACGCCTCCACTCATGAATCCAAGAACATTGTGAACTCACAAGCCCTCCTGAAGTTCACCAAACACCTCAGCAGCTATAAGTACATGGTGCGGAAGATGATTGCTGACGGCAAAGGTTTCGAAGAGGTCCACTCTGCCTTTCCGCATGTCTCCCAGGCGGACTTTGATGCTTTTGTGGCCAATGAAGAGCTACAAGCAACGAAGAATCGCAAGTTGTGGGGGAAGGAAATGCGGGAGCTTAACATCGGCAACCACAACCTTGGGAGCCGTGGGTACGAGGGAAAGGAGCCCTATTGGGCGAAGGAGGACGAGGCGTATGTAAAGGCCGGCATTGAGAACCCCTGGCTCAAGTACAAGGACCCGCTTGAAAGAAGATTCATCAGGTCCCGGTACCATAAGAAGAAACTAACCGAGGAACTTGTCACGGACCCCAATGTCGTAACCGACATAATTTGGTTCACGAACGACCAGAAGGTCCTGTCGTTGGAGAAAAAACTGGTAAGCATTTTACCGGTTTTATTAGATCAAGTATCGTTCATATAATAGTAGCAACATTTCTAAATGTTTCACGTTTCTTCCGCAGGAAGAAGAAAGACAAAGACTTTCTCAAGGTGACGAAGGCTCCTCGTCCCAGACGTCGACGGGCAGGGTAGCATGGGACAAGCCTCTCGTACGGGCGCTAAACATCGTCAATGAGCATTCACCTACGAGAAGGCCGCATAGAGGCCGTGTGGCTGGCGCCGGTACAGGACACAAGCATGATCACTACGGCTTGTCGTCTGCGGCCGAAAAAAATGCTCGCAATGAGAGGAAGCAGCGGGAGGCGGAGGAAATGAGGGAGTCAATCCTAGCCCAAGTCCAAGCTAGTTTGGTACCGCAACTGGTACCGCAACTCAAAGCTACACTCGTACCTGAAGTCAAAGCTGAAGTCGCCGCTTCAGTCCAAGCAGATTTCAACG
The DNA here is from genome assembly GCF_022539505.1 of Lolium rigidum. NCBI lineage: Eukaryota > Viridiplantae > Streptophyta > Magnoliopsida > Poales > Poaceae > Lolium > Lolium rigidum. The sequence continues at coordinate 55,407,836 of NC_061514.1, read as the reverse complement.
CTCTACACGCGTGGTATGAGGGTGGCAAACAAGCCCCCCCCCCCCAAAAATGCAAGTGGTTAGCTTCGACGGCAGCAACTCGATGGCGCCGCCGTCTGCCGGCAATGACAATGTTATAATGGAGACTCCTCCAGCCGCCGGCAATGTCGCTGGTGCTAGGGATTCACCGTCCATGCCGGGTAGCAGCCCCTCCGTCACTTGCACGCCCGCCGCCGCATGTGCTGGCCCATCGACATTAGCCGAGCTCAACGCCCTCACGGTAATTAACTAATGTGTACATCAAGTTAATATATTAGTTTCATCATCCTTGCCCTCTCTCTAACGCCATACACATGTTCTCGCAGGCGCTCTCAGCGCCATGCACCTTCCTGATGAGAGTAAACGACGAACTCAAAGACGTCGCGAGGGGGTCCATCCTTCGGCCCCTGGATAAGAAGTGGCACACACGAGATTGTTGGAGATATGCCCAAGAGGCAATAATAAATGGTTATTATATATCTTTGTGTTTATGATAATGTTTACATACCATGCTATAATTGTATTAACCGAAACATTGATACATGTGTGTTATGTGAACAACAAGGAGTCCCTAGTAAGCCTCTTGTATAACTAGCTTGTTGATTAAATAGATGATCATGGTTTCGTGATCATGAACATTGGATGTTATTAATAACAAGGTTATGTCATTATATGAATGATGTAATGGACACACCCAATTAAGCGTAGCATAAGATCACGTCATTAAGTTATTTGCTATAAGCTTTCGATACATAGTTACCTAGTCCTTATGACCATGAGATCATGTAAATCACTTATACCGGAAAGGTACTTTGATTACATCAAACACCACTGCATAAATGGGTGGTTATAAATGTGGGATTAAGTATCCAGAAAGTATGAGTTGAGGCATATGGATCAACAGTGGGATTTGTCCATCCCGATGACGAATAGATGTACTCTGGGCCCTCTCGGTGGAATGTCATCTAATGTCTTGCAAGGATATGAATAAGTTCATAAGAGACCACATACCACGGTACGAGTAAATAGTACTTGTCAGGAGACGAGGTTGAACAAGGTATAGAGTGATACCGATGATCAAACCTCGGACAAGTAAAATATCGCGTGACAAAGGGAATTGGTATCGTATGTGAATGGTTCATTCGATCACTAAGTCATCGTTGAATATGTGGGAGCCATTATGGATCTCCAGATCCCGCTATTGGTTATTGGTCGGAGAGAAGTCTCAACCATGTCTACATAGTTCATGAACCGTAGGGTGACACACTTAAGGTTTGATGTCGTTTAAGTAGATATGGAATATGGAATGGAGTTCGAAGTTTTGTTTGGAGTCTCGGATGGGATCCAGGACATCACGAGGAGTTCCGGAATGGTCCGGAGAATAAGATTCATATATAGGAAGTCATTTTTTAGGTTTGAAAATGATCCGGTATTTTCTCTGGAAGGTTCTAGAAGGTTCTAGAAGAGTCCGGAAGAAATAAGGATGGAAGGTGGAGTCCCAGAGGGACTCCACCCACCTTGGCCGGCTAGCCTAAGGGGGAGGAGTCCCAAGTGGACTCCCCACCATGGTGGCCGGCCACCCCACCAAGGAAAGGGGGGAGTCCCACTCCCCCTAGGTTTGGTCACATGGAAGGTTTTTGTTGGGGTCTTATTCGGACACTTTGACCTAAACCTTGGGGCTTCCACCTATATAAAGAGGGGAGGAGAGGGGCTGGCCGGCCACCACAACACCACCATGGCCGCACCCCTCAAGGCTGCCCTAGCCGGCGCCCCCTCTCCCAAACCCTAGCAGTTCCCTCCTACCTCTCTCTCCCACATAGCTTAGGCGAAGCTCTGTCGGAGATCTCCACCACCACCGCCACCACGTCATCGTGCTGTCGGGATTCCGAGGAGGATCTACTACTTCCGCTGCCCGCTGGAACGGGGAGAAGGACGTCGTCTTCATCAACACCGAACGTGTGACCGAGTACGGAGGTGCTGCCCGATCGTGGCACCGTGATCAAGATCTTCTACGCGCTTTTGCAAGCGGCAAGTGATCGTCTACCGCAGCAATAAGAGCCTACTCTTATAGGCTTTGGAAATCTTCAAGGGTGAGTCTCGATCATCCCCTCGTTGCTACCGTCTTCTAGATTGCATCTTGGCTTGGATTGCGTTCTCGCGGTAGGAAATTTTTTGTTTTCTATGCAACGAATCCCTTCAGTGGTATCAGAGCCGTGTCTATGCATAGATGGTTGCACGAGTAGAACACAATGGTTTTGTGGGCGTTGATGCTCTTGTTGTCTTTAGTTTGAGTACTTTGCATCTTTGTGGCATAGTGGGATGAAGCGGCTCGGACTAACTTTACATGACCGCGTTCATGAGACTTGTTCCTCGTTCGACATGCAACTTGTATTGCATAAGAGGCTTTGCGGGTGTCTGTCTCTCCTACTATAGTGAAGATTCAATTTACTCTTCTATTGACAACACTAGTATCACCGTTGTGGTTCATGTTCGTAGGTAGATTAGATCTTACTCGAAAACCCTAAACCACGTAAAATATGCAAACCAAATTAGAGACGTCTAACTTGTTTTTGCAGGGTTTGGTGATGTGATATGGCCATAATGTGATGATGAATATGTATGAGATGATCATTATTGTATTGTGGCAACCGGCAGGAGCCTTATGGTTGTCTTTAAATTTCATGTTGATTAGTATTTCAAAGTAGTTGTAATAGTTGCTACATGAGGTGAACAACCATGAAGACGGCGCCATGAACCTTGACGCTACGCCGACGATGATGGAGATCATGCCCGTTGATGATGGAGATCATGTCCGTGTTTTGGAGATGATGATCAAAGGCGCAAAGACAAAAAGGGCCATATCATATCACATATGAATTGCATGTGATGTTAATCCTTTATGCATCTTATTTTGCTTAGAACGCGACGGTAGCATTATAAGATGATCCCTCACATTAATATCAAGATAATAAAGTGTTCTCCCCTCGTATGCACCGTTGTACAGTTTGTCGTTTCGAAGCATCTCGTGATGATCGGATGTGATAGACTCAACGTTCACATACAACGGGTGTAAGCCATGTTGCACACGTGGAATATTTGGGTTTGCTTGACGAGCCTAGCATGTACAGACATGGCCTCGGGACAACGGAAACCGAAAGGTTGAACACGAGTCATATGGATGATATGATCAACATGTTGATGTTCACTATTGAAGCTACATCATCTCACGTGATGATCGGTTTTGATGTAGTGGATTTGGATCGTGTACCACTTAACAACTATGAGGGATGTTGTATTAAGTGGGAGTTCATTAGTAATTAGATTAAAACATGAACTAATTATCATAAACATAGTCTGAGTAGTATTTTGAATTAATTTTGTAGTATTGGCATCTGTTTTCTACCATGCGCTAGTCTTGTTATTGAGATAGAAATACTGTTAAAAACTGACAAGAAACTTTATGGATTGGTACCGTATTGTTAAAGAATCAAGAATTGATTAAGTCCTATTGCAAACTTTTAGTAAACCTCACATTGTGATTCAAAGAGCTATGGTTTCAATTAGTACCTAAAAGTTATCTTGTCTCCGTGAAACTTGAAGTTCAAATCTGTTTGAAAAGTAAGGAGCTGAAAATTTAGTTTTCAGAAATAATCAAGGTATGAGATATATGTAATATCTAAGACCTTATTGCAAGATGATAGAATATAAAATTGGTGAGATTACATAAACTCATAAGTTTTATGGGAATGTATGAAGGTTGAAGACGCCAGGCGTCACAATCCTCCAACTATTGGGGCACTAATAATATTCGCATATCCATGAAGTTATCATCCTTAGTATGCACCGTTGCTAAGACTCATCGTTTCGAAGCATCACGTGATGATCGGGTGTGATAGATTCTACGTGTGCATACAACGGGTGCAAGCCAGATTTGCACATGCGAATACCAAGGTTAAAACTTTACGAGCCTAGCATGTACAGACATGGTCTCGGAAAGACGTCATGATATGATGGATAAAATTATGAGTGAAATTGTTCATCATATTACAAAGTTACTAATAGTGAAATCTGAAACACTTGTCATATGATGATCAACTTAAAGTAAGAACCTCAAGGTTATTGGTATTTGACCAACAAACCTAGAAGTTAATAATGTTAAAGTGTTTTCTGAATAATGAGGAAAGCTAAAAGAGAAACTGCAAAAGATATTTTGGCAAAAAGAAAAGAAAAGACTAGAAAGTCTAGCTCAAGTGTATATAAATGATATACATGTTATGGTTGTATTCCTAGTTAAGTCACACTATAAAATTCTTGGGTATTAGTACTATATTGGTTGGTATGAAATGTCATACAAAACAACGCAATACAAGAATACAATGGCCTAAATGACTGACAAGGAATATGATAGGAATGCACGTCTGGAACAAAATAAAGTGTTATTGTGTTCGTCGTTAGCATTCTATCTAGCCCTTAGAATTTATAATAAAGAACTTAATAATTGTTATTTTGCTCTGGTCAAATAAAAACAATGAGTTGTTCAAATTATGACATTACTCCATGTACGATGGATAAGTTATTATAAATCTTAATGGTGAAACACACATACATAACACTGACGCTAAAATGCCATAAGGCAAATGATTTGAATTCCACTTATTTGTGGAACCGCCATTTAGGTCATGTTAGAAAGGAACGCATGAAGGAACTCCATGCAAATGGATTTTTGGAGTCATTTGATTTTTGAATCATTTGGCGCTTGCAAATTTTTTCTAAAGAGAATGATTAAAATACCGTTCATAGGCCAGGAGTTGAACGGGCAACAAACTTAGTGAAAAAATACATGATGATGTATGTGGTTCACTGGGCATAGTTGTGTGCGGGAGATTCTTCTACTTCATGAAAACTTCCAACAATGAATTGAGTATATATATGGATATATTCGATAAGGAAGAAGTTTGAAATATTTGAATGGATTCAAATAATTTTCAGCATGAAGTGGAAATCATCGTAATAGAAAAGTCAAATATTTATGATTGGATCATGGTGGAAATATTTGAATTACGAGTTTTAGCGAACATCTAAGAGAGTTATGAAATTCTTCTACAACTCACGTTTCTTGGAGTACCATAGTGATGATGAAGTATCCAAGAGATGTATCCAAACTTTGTTGGATTAATGATGAGATAAAATAAAATAAAGCCATTATATTTTTGTGGATTATGCTTTAGAGACTACCGCTTTTACACTGAATAGAGCATCATCATGATCCGTAGAAATGACACCATACGAGTTATGGCATGGGTATGAACCCTAATAGTCCTTTCTTAAATTTTGGTATGCATAGCATAAATAAATAAGTTTACAACCAAAATTGGATGAATATCTTTGTTGGTTATCCCAGAGATTTAATTGGGAATTCTTCCCACTATGGAGACAAAGACAAAAGTGTTTGTCAATGTTTCTTATTTCCAAGAAATTGTTTCTAGCGAAGTTTTTTGAGTGGGAGGACAATAGAACTTGATAAAGTTTATGAACCTGAGCATAATGATCAGAGTAGCGCAGCATCGGAATTGGTTCCGGAAGCGGCCACGACGATCATGGCTCCCATGACTACAAAGTGTTTTAGTCATGGAGATCGAAGTACATATTGAACCTTGTAGGTATGGTTTACTTTGTGATCAAACAAATGATTTGTGGACAAAGGATTGATTTTGAACAATGATAAACCAACTACAAACAAAGAAGTTATGATGGGCCCTGACTCCGTTAAAATGGCTATACACCATGAAATCCAAGATAGATGAATACTTTTTGAAAGTAATGGATCTATAAATTTGATGGACTTGGATGAAATATCCTTGAAGAAGCTCGACTTGTCGAAAAGTTGTTTACGACAAAGTTCAAAGAGTTGACTACGATAAGATTAGATCTTCCGTAGCAATGCTTATAGTCTATGTGGATTATTCTAGTATTCACTACATATTTCTTTTATGAGATATGTTAGTAGGATGGCAAAATACATAACTTATCAGAAGTGTGTATTAAAAGGTGTATACAAGATACAACCAGGAGTTTTGCTAGTCCATAGAATACTAGATAGGTATACGAACTTCAATTGGATGAAGTAAGTATCGCGGAGTTGGAATCTTCACCAGATGAAATAATCAAAGAATTTTTAATTTCATCAGAGACAATGAAGAGGCTTGCATTTGCAAGAAATTAAGTGGGAGCGCTGAGACATATTTATAATACTTTATGTAGATGACATATAGTTGGTTATAAATGATGTAATTATATACTTGATTAAAAAGGTTTCATTGATAATTAATTTCAATGAAAGGATATGGATCGAAACAAATTTAGTGTCAAGATCTATGAAGATAGATTGAAACACATAAATAAGTTTAAGTCAAAGTACATAGGATGGATATTGAAGTAGTTCAATATAGAAATATTAAGAAAATGTTCTTGTCATGTGAAGGTTTAACAAGACTTGAGTGTCTCTAACACTCAATGAGTAAAAACACATGAGTTATTATAGATCACGAATAATATGTACACAATCAGATGTCCTATGCTCTAAAAGTGTTATGAGCATTTACCAGAATGATTCATGTGAGGATCATTGAAAAATAGTAAGAATATTCTTGAGTACTTAAGAAGAACCAAGTATATATATATATAGTTTTGTATGGAGAAATGACAGACAAATCACTGTAAGGTGTTGCACCGATATTTGTTTTGTCACATATGAAAATAAAATTTCAATCTCAAATTAGACTAAGTGTTGTTTAAAAGGTAGCACAATGAGCTAGAAGTTATCTATGCTAGATTTAGAAGAGTTCTAAATATTGTGACGGATTCTACAAAAGAAGGCAGAGTATGTCATTGTTTTGACAATGACAGAGGATGTTAAGTCAAGAGGTTCTTTGAGAACTTGGTGTAGTTTCGACAGAGTCAGAACTTTGAAGCTATATTGTGTGTGACAATATTAGTGACATATTTCAGACTACGGAATTAAGGCTCCACCAGAAGACCAAACATATTCAATGCCAACTCATTTGAAAATGAGTAATGCATTGAGACGCAAATGAATTACAAAATACATACGTTTCTGAGCGTGTCTGATCCGTTGACTAAAACCTCTCCCGTGAGCAAAACATGATAAAGCACCGGAAGGCCAAGGTGTTATATCTTTACAAATGTAAACTAGATTATTGACTCTAGTGCAAGTGGGAGACTGTTGGAGATATGCCCAAGAGGCAATAATAAATGGTTATTATATATCTTTGTGTTTATGATAATGTTTACATACCATGCTATAAATGTATTAACCGAAATATTGATACATGTGTGTTATGTGAACAACAAGGAGTCCCTAGTAAGCCTCTTGTATAACTAGCTTGTTGATTAAATAGATGATCATGGTTTCGTGATCATGAACATTGGATGTTATTAATAACAAGGTTATGTCATTATATGAATGATGTAATGGACACACCCAATTAAGTGTAGCATAAGATCACGTCATTAAGTTATTTGCTATAAGCTTTCGATACATAGTTACCTAGTCCTTATGACCATGAGATCATGTAAATCACTTATACCGGAAAGGTACTTTGATTACATCAAACACCACTGCGTAAATGGGTGGTTATAAAGGTGGGATTAAGTATCCGGAAAGTATGAGTTGAGGCATATGGATCAACAGTGGGATTTGTCCATCCCGATGACGGATAGATATACTCTGGGCCCTCTCGGTGGAATGTGGTCTAATGTCTTGCAAGCATATGAATAAGTTCATAAGAGACCACATACCACGGTACGAGTAAAGAGTACTTGTCAGGAGACGAGGTTGAACAAGGTATAGAGTGATACCGATGATCAAACCTCGGACAAGTAAAATATCGCGTGACAAAGGGAATTGGTATCGTATGTGAATGGTTCATTCGATCACTAAGTCATCGTTGAATATGAGGGAGCCATTATGGATCTCCAGATCCCTCTATTGGTTATTGGTCGGAGAGAAGTCTCAACCATGTCTACATAGTTCACGAACCGTAGGGTGACACACTTAAGGTTTGATGTCGTTTAAGTAGATATGGAATATGGAATGGAGTTCGAAGTTTTGTTTGGAGTCTCGGATGGGATCCAGGACATCACGAGGAGTTCCGGAATGGTCCGGAGAATAAGATTCATATATAGGAAGTCATTTTCTAGGTTTGAAAATGATCCGGTATTTTCTCTGGAAGGTTCTAGAAGGTTCTAGAAGAGTCCGGAAGAAATAAGGATGGAAGGTGGAGTCCCAGAGGGACTCCACCCACCTTGGCCGGCTAGCCTAAGGGGGAGGAGTCCCAAGTGGACTCCCCACCATGGTGGCCGGCCACCCCACCAAGGAAAGGGGGAGTCCCACTCCCCCTAGGTTTGGTCACATGGAAGGTTTTTGTTGGGGTCTTATTCGGACACTTCGACCTAAACCTTGGGGCTTCCACCTATATAAAGAGGGGAGGAGAGGGGCTGGCCGGCCACCACAACACCACCATGGCCGCAGCCCTCAAGGCTGCCCTAGCCGGCGCCCCCTCTCCCAAACCCTAGCGGTTCCCTCCTACCTCTCTCTCCCACATAGCTTAGGCGAAGCTCTGTCGGAGATCTCCACCACCACCGCCACCACGCCGTCGTGCTGTCGGGATTCCGAGGAGGATCTACTACTTCCGCTGCCCGCTGGAACAGGGAGAAGGACGTCGTCTTCATCAACACCGAACGTGTGACCGAGTACGGAGGTGCTGCCCGATCGTGGCACCGTGATCAAGATCTTCTACGCGCTTTTGCAAGCGGCAAGTGATCGTCTACCGCAGCAATAAGAGCCTACTCTTATAGGCTTTGGAAATCTTCAAGGGTGAGTCTCGATCATCCCCTCGTTGCTACCGTCTTCTAGATTGCATCTTGGCTTGGATTGCGTTCTCGCGGTAGGAAATTTTTTGTTTTCTATGCAACGAATCCCTTCAGAGATATGGCGGATGACGTTTACCGGGTTGAAGTGGATCGGGCGTTACCGGGCTATGAGGATTTGTTTCCTCCTAATCAACTGCATGGTGCCGATGACGATAGCCTGTTGAATCTGGCCTCACTGAAGGGTTGGGTACTGCTATGGCCGAAGACCCTAATTCGGATCAACACCTACTCGGGGTCGACGGCAAGCAAAGACAAGCACCTTGCGGCGCCACATGCGTCCCTCCACGACAGCCAGCGGCGCCGGTGGTCATCGCCCAACCAGAACGGCCAGCTGCGCCACAGGTCAGCGCCCCACCACAACAGCCAGCTGCGCCAGAGGCCGAGGAATACGAACGTGAGAACTTCCAATGGGATATTCCTACGTCTTCACAAGTTGTCCATGAGGATGCGCCGGCCTTGAAATATGTGTGCTCCAAGAAGTTGTTCGATTCTCAAGAAACGGCTGAGGAGGAAAATCCTGAGGAGGTCGCCACCGCCGCCGTCAAAAATATGTTGAGCCCAAACACACTCCGTGCTACGGCCACTACGGCGATGGAGGGTCCAGTAGTACAACCCAAGAAGAGGAAGAGGCAAAATAAGAAGGACGCCCAAGACAAGGCGGCGGTGGCCAAATCCAAGGACAAGGTCCCACTCCTTGACAAGTTGCCAAACAATTGGCGACCTCTGCATCACTTGGGTGAACCGATGCTGCCGGAGCATGTCGTGAAGAAACTCACCCCGGATATGAGGAGCTTGCATGAGACTGTCTTGCATGTGGAGAACCTTCTTCTCAAATCAAAAGATCCTGGTTACCCCTCTCTTCGTGGCGAAGGTGCCAACTGGCATGAACTTCGTCGAGAAGTACACCGCGGACTTGTGCTTCATCCGGTTCAACGACATCTTCAGCATCTATCGCATGCAAGCGCTCCACTTTAGTGTGGTTCGCCTAGTTGCTCTTAGCTTGTCTACCCAGATTGTTAAGGAGGAGACGCCGACCATCACGATAATGGACCCCTTCTATATGCGGGAGAGCATTATCTGCAACGCTGGGGATCGGGTGATTGCCACCCAGCAGGTCGAGGATTTCATGCTGGCGAACATTAAAAAGGGCGCCATTCTCATCCCTTACTTCCCCGAGTAAGTAATCACTCGCTAGTCCCCCATTACCATTCTATCCTATATCTCCATTCGCATTTCCAAAGGTTAATCCGTGTGTTTTCCGCGGAGACAAGTTCCGCACCCTCATCGTCGTGCACCCGCAACACTCGCATGCAGTCTATCTCGACTCGGGTAGGGACCACAAGAAAGACTACACCCACATCAAGGCCCTTCTCAATGATGCTCTCACCGGCTTCGCCAACAAGGCAGGCCCCCTCAAAGTAGAGAGGAAATCCCGAGGAGGCTTGGTCTTAACCCACACAACCAACTTCCCCTGCCTCAGGCAGTCGACGCCCGACAATGGGATGGACGCGTGGTACGCCATCCTTCAGATGCAGGAGTACATAAAGTACGCAGATGACATGTTGCTGCCAGAGAATCTCAGAAACAGGTTTGCAAACATGGCGGATGTCCTTGATAGAGAGATTAGAAAGAACTGGGGTCGCATCCAGCAGTTCATTTGCACGATAATCCTGCAGGATGTCAACAATAGGTCTGGCGAGTTCTTATACGGCTACGGTCTACCACCTAATGACGAGATAGAACTCCGCTTGGAGATGTCGCATGATGAGAGGCCGTTCAACTCGCTTGAGGGCTGCCGTCCATTCCCCCCTAGGCGTACAACCTGATCCTACGACGGGAACACTTGCTAAAGCTTGAACGATATGTCCTTGAACTTCCGTATTGTAATAATTGCTATATATTCCCATAGAATCGACTAGTTGCTTTTATTTAGTTGTATGAATGTGCATGTGAACATGTGTCTATAGTTTCATTTACTTTGCTATATATTTCAAGATTATGGCGTACATAGCTTAATAATTATTTGCATTTACTCGACCACTACTTGCCTCGTATTTGGAGTTCGCCGATGATTAGAATGTTCGGTCACTCGTACACTCGGGGGTGGAGCCGGTGAGCCTTGGTGCGACGGCCACAAGTATCAATCTATTGTGCATCCTACCTAGCCTCACTGACTCCATCCCTGGATGTTAATATTTGTTTCGACCGACAAAGTATGAGGCATGCTATTTAATTCGTACTACTTGTCTTCTATTTGAGTTCGCACTTCTTAATTGCATTGGCCGATGATTAAAATGTTCGGTCACTTGTACACTTCGGGGTGGGGCCAGTGAGGCTTGGTGTGATGGCCACAAATATCAATCTATTGTGCATCCTACCTAGCCTCACTGACCCCATCCCTGTATGTTATTATTTATTTCGACCAATAAAGTATGAGGCACTATTTAGTTCATACTACTTGTCTCTTATTTGAGTTGGCACTTGTTCATTGCATTGGTACTAATAACGTTTTACTTGTCTTGTGAATGGAGATGCCGACGACATATGTCGTGTACAAGGGGAGGGTTCCTGGAGTCTACGATGACTGGGAGGACTGTCGGAGACAGGTGCACCGTTTCAGCGGCAACAGCTACAAGGGATACCCCACTAGGGTGGAGGCGGAAGGAAGATACGCCCGTTATCTAGCGGGAGAGATGAGGGACATGAGGAGGAACCGGATGAAGACCATGGCCTTCGTGATGATGGTCATCGTGACCATGTTGGTCATGTTCTATGTGATTGTAGTTTAGGTTAGGACCTACATTGCGAGGTGTATGACGATACTTGTGACGACTATGTACCGAGACTTCTAACTTTGTGAAACTTCATCGTTCGGTGTTGCATATGCACATGTGTTTTATGAATCAACATTCCGGAACGAGACTTGTGTATTTGTGTATTGATACCGAAATGATACTTGACTCTCTATGTGCTTCTCATATTGCATGTGCTGCTGTACAAATATGAATTGTTGTATAAATTTGTAAATATGCATTGTAATAAGCTGGAAAATGGCTATAAAATTGTATTTTCGACTGCTACTGCCGGCGAACCTACATTAACTACAGCCGGCACACAAAGCACGCGCCGGTCTTGCGGCATCCCTACTGCCGGCGCAGCGAACAAGTGCGCCGGTGGAATATGGTAGTTGCCGGCGAATCGGGGCCGGTGCGCCGGCGGTAGCTGCCTTACCGCCGGCGAACATCCAGGCGCGCCGGCAATGAGCTGTTATCACCGGCCCGTTCGCACCGGCGGGCTTAGGTGCGCCGGCAATAAGCCTATTTGGTGCGCCGGCAGTAGGCCTTTCCCTTGTAGTGTGTTTATCTTACTGGTTCTCGCACTAGTACCTGGGTATTTGATACTGGTTCGGTTGCTCATATTTATAACTCGAAACAGGAACTAAAGAATAAACGAAGACTATTGAAGGATGAAGTGATGATGCGCGTTGGAAATGTATCCAAGGTCAATGTGATCGCAGTCGGCACACTCCCTCTACATCTACCTTCGGGATTAGTTTTAAACCTCAATAATTGTTATTTTGTACCCGCGTTGAGCATGAACATTATATCTGGATCTTGTTTAATGCAAGACGGTTATTCATTCAAGTCTGAGAATAATGGTTGTTCTATTTTTATGAATAATATCTTTTATGGTCGAGCACCTGAGAAGAATGGTTTATTTCTATTAGATCTCGATAGTAGTGATACACATGTTCATACGTTGATGCTAAATTAATTAAATTGAATGATAATACTACTTATATGTGGCATTGTCGTCTTGGTCATATTGGAGTGAAACGCATGAAGAAACTCCATACCGATGGATTACTTGAATCACTTGACTTTGAGTCACTTGATAGATGCGAAGCATGTCTAATGGGAAAAAATGACTAAGACTCCATTCTCTGGTATATTATGGAGCGAGCTACAGACTTATTAGAAATCATACATACTGATGTGTGCGGACCAATGAGTGTAGCCTCGCGCGGTGGTTATCGTTATGTTCTAACCTTCACAGATGATCTGAGTAGATATGGGTATATCTATTTCATGAAACATAAATCCGAAACTTTTGAGAAGTTTAAGGAATTCCAAAGTGAAGTAGAAAATCAACGTAACAAGAAGATTAAATTTCTACGATCTGATCGCGGAGGTGAATATCTGAGTTATGAGTTTAGCATGCATTTAAAGAAATGTGGAATACTTTCACAATTGACACCGCCGGGAACACCACAACGAAACGGTGTGTCCGAACGTCATAATCGAACTCTCTTAGATATGGTTCGTTCTATGATGTCTCTTACTGATTTGCCGTTATCTTTTTGGAGTTATGCATTAGAGATAGCTGCATTCACTTTAAATAGGACACCATCTAAATCCGTTGAAATGACACCGTATGAATTATGGTTTAACAAGAAACCTAAGATGTCGTTCCTTAAAGTTTATGGTTGCGAAGCCTATGTAAAAAAGTTACAACCGGACAAGCTAGAACCCAAAGCGGAGAAATGCGTCTTCATAGGATACCCTAAGGAAACTATAGGGTACACTTTCTATCATAGATCCGAAGGAAAAATCTTTGTTGCTAAGAACGGAACCTTTCTTGAGAAAGAATTTCTCACTAAAGAAGTGACTGGAAGAAAAGTAGAACTCGACGAGATTACTGAATCTTCTCTCGTTGATCAGAGTAGCGCAGTACCGGAAGTTGTTCCTGTGCCGCCTGCACCGGTAACAGAGGAAGCTAATGATAATGATCATGAAACTTCAAACGAGATAGCTACTGAACCTCGCAGATCGACAAGGGAACGTGCCACTCCTGATTGGTATGATCCTTGTCTAAATGTCATGATTGTGGACAACAATGATGAAGACCCTGCGACGTATGAAGAAGCGATGATGAGCCCGGATTCCAACAAATGGCAAGAAGCCATGAAATCCAAAATGGGATCCATGTATGATAACAAAGTGTGGACTTTGGTAGACTTACCTGATAGCCGCAAGGCTGTCGAGAATAAATGGATCTTCAAGAGAAAAACAGATACTGATGGTAATATTACTGTCTATAAAGCTCGACTTGTCGCAAAGGGTTTCCGACAAATTCAAGGTGTTGACTGATACGTCTCCAGCATATCGATAATTTCTTATGTTCCATGCTTGTTTTATGACAATACCTACATGTTTTATACATACTTTATGTCATATTTATGCATTTTCCGGCACTAACCTATTAACAAGATGCCGAAGAGCCGATTGCTGTTTTACTCATGTTTTTGGTTTCAGAAATCCTAGTAGGGAAATATTCTCGGAATTGGACGAAATCAACGCCCGTGGGCTTATTTTTCCACGAAGCTTCCGGAACACCGAAAGGGAAACGAAGTGGGGCGACGAGGCGCCGCCACACTAGGGCGGCGCGGCCCAAGGGGGGCCCGCGCGGCCCTAGCGTGTGGCCCCCTCGTCAGCCCTCCGACTCCGCCCTTCCGCCTACTTAAAGTCTTCGTCGCGAATACCCCAGTACCGAGAGCCACGATACGGAAAACCTTCCAGAGACGCCGCCACCGCCAATCCCATCTCGGGGGATTCAGGAGATCGCCTCCGGCACCCTGCCGGAGAGGGGAATCATCTCCTGGAGGACTCTTCACCGCCATGGTCGCCTCCGGAGTGATGTGTGAGTAGTTCACCCCTGGACTATGGGTCCATAGCAGTAGCTAGATGGTTGATGCGTGTAGTTGACACGTCCGTTGGGAACCCCAAGAGGAAGGTGTGATGCGCACAGCGGCAAGTTTCCCTCAGTAAGAAACTAAGGTTTAATCGAACCAGGAGGGAGTCAAGAAGCACATTGAAGGTTGATGGCGGCGGGATGTAGTGCGGCGCAACACCGGAGATTCCGGCGCCAACGTGGAACCTGCACAACACAACCAAAGTACTTTGCCCCAACGAAACAGGGAGGTTGTCAATCTCACCGGCTTGCTGTAACAAAGGATTAACCGTATTGTGTGGAAGATGATTGTTTGCAGAAAACAGTAAAACAAGTATTGCGAGAGATTGTATTTCAAGTATAGAGAATTGGACCGGGGTCCACAGCTTCACTAGAGGTGTCTCTCCCATAAGATAAACAGCATGTTGGGTGAACAAATTACAGTTGGGCAATTGACAAATAAAGAGGGCATGACCATGCACATACATATTATGATGAGTATTGTGAGATTTAATTTGGGCATTACGACAAAGTACATAGACCGCTATCCAGCATGCATCTATGCCTAAAAAGTCCACCTTCAGGTTATCATCCGAACCCCTCCCGATATTAAGTTGCTAACAACAGACAATTGCATTAAGTATTGCGCGTAATGTAATCAGTAACTACATCCTCGAACATAGCACCAATGTTTTATCCCTAGTGGCAACAAGCACATCCATAATCTTAGAGATTTCTGTCACTTCCCGCATTCACTGGAGACATGAACCCACTATCGAGCATAAATACTCCCTCTTGGAGTTACAAGCATCTACTTGGCCAGAGCATCTACTAGTAACGGAGAGCATGCAAGATCATAAACAACACATAGACATAACTTTGATAATCAACATAACAAGTATTCTCTATTCATCGGATCCCAACAAACGCAACATGTAGAATTACAGATAGATGATCTTGATCATGTTCGGCTGCTCATAAGACCCGACAATTAAGCACAATGGGGAGAAGACAACCATCTAGCTACTGCTATGGACCCATAGTCCAGGGGTAGACTACTCACTCATCACTCCGGAGGCAACCATGGCGGTGTAGAGTCCTCCGGGAGATGATTCCCCTCTCCGGCAGGTGCCGGAGGCGATCTCCTCGAATCCCCCGAGATGGGATTGGCGGCGGCGGCGTCTCCGGAAGGTTTTCCGTATCGTGGCTCTCGCATCGGGGGTTTCGCGACGGAGGCTTTAAGTAGGCGGAAGGGCAGGTCAGGGGGCCACACGAGGGCCCCACACTACAGGTCGGCGCGGCCAAGGGCTGGGCCGCGCCGCCCTATGGTGTGGCCACCTCGTGGCCCCACTTCGTCTCCTCTTCGGTCTTCTGGAAGCTTCGTGGCAAAATAGGACCCTGGGCGTTGATTTCGTCCAATTCCGAGAATATTTTGTTACTAGGATTTCTGAAACCAAAAACAGCAGAAAACAGCAACTGGCACTTCGGCATCTTGTTAATAGGTTAGTTCCAGAAAATGCACGAATATGACATAAAGTGTGCATAAACCATGTAGATATCATCAATAATGTGGCATGGAACACAAGAAATTATCGATACGTCGGAGACGTATCAGCATCCCCAAGCTTAGTTCTGCTCGTCCCGAGCAGGTAAAACGATAACAAAGATAATTTCCGGAGTGACATGCCATCATAACCTTGATCATACTATTTGTAAAGCATATGTAGTGAATGCAGCGATCAAAACAATGTATATGACATGAGTAAACAAGTGAATCATATAGCAAAGACTTTTCATGAATAGTACTTCAAGACAAGCATCAATAAGTCTTGCATAAGAGTTAACTCATAAAGCAATAATTCAAAGTAGAGGCATTGAAGCAACACAATGGAAGATTAAGTTTCAGCGGTTGCTTTCAACTTGTAACATGTATATCTCATGGATAATTGTCAATGCAAAGCAATATAACAAATGCAATATGCAAATATGTAGGAATCAATGCATAGTTCACACAAGTGTTTGCTTCTTGAGATGGAGAGAAATAGGTGAACTGACTCAACAATAAAAGTAAAAGAATGGTCCTTCAAAGAGGAAAGCATCGATTGCTATATTTGTGCTAGAGCTTTGATTTTGAAAACAAGAAACAATTTTGTCAACGGTAGTAATAAAGCATATGTATCATGTAAATTATATCTTATAAGTTGCAAGCCTCATGCATAGTATACTAATAGTGCCCGCACCTTGTCCTAATTAGCTTGGACTACCGGATCATCACAATGCACATGTTTTAACCAAGTGTCACAAAGGGGTACCTCTATGCCGCCTGTACAAAGGTCTAAGGAGAAAGCTCGCATTGGATTTCTCGCTATTAATTATTCTCAACTTAGACATCCATACCGGGACAACATAGACAACAGATAATGGACTCCTCTTTTATGCATAAGCATGTAACAACAATTAATTTTTCTCATTTGAGATTGAGGATATATGTCCAAAACTGAAACTTCCACCATGGATCATGGCTTTAGTTAGCGGCCCAATGGTCTTCTCTAACAATATGCATGCTCTAACCATAAGGTGGTAGATCTCCCTTACTTCAGACAAGACGAACATGCATAGCAACTCACATGATATTCAACAAAGAGTAGTTGATGGCGTCCCCGAGAACATGGTTATCGCACAACAAGCAACTTAATAAGAGATAAAGTGCATAAGTACATATTCAATACCACAATAGTTTTTAAGCTATTTGTCCCATGAGCTATATATTGTAAAGGTGAATGATGGAATTTTAAAGGTAGCACTCAAGCAATTTACTTTGGAATGGCGGAGAAATACCATGTAGTAGGTAGGTATGGTGGACACAAATGACATAGTGGTTGGCTCAAGTATTTTGGATGCATGAGAAGTAATCCCTCTCGATACAAGATTTAGGCTAGCAAGGCTATTTGAAACAAACACAAGGATGAAGCGGTGCAGCAAAACTCACATAAAAGACATATTGAAAACATTATAAGACTCTACACCATCTTCCTTGTTGTTCAAAACTCAATACTAGATATTATCTAGACTTTAGAGAGACCAAATATGCAAACCAAATTAGCAAGCTCTAGGTATTTCTTCATTAATGGGTGCAAAGTATATGATGCAAGAGCTTAAACATGAGCACAACAATTGCCAAGTATCACATTATCCAAGACATTATAGCAATTACTACATGTATCATTTTCCAATTCCAACCATATAACAATTTAACGAAGAAGAAACTTCGCCATGAATACTATGAGTAGAGCCTAAGGACATACTTGTCCATATGCTACAGCGGAGCGTGTCTCTCTCCCACAAAGTGAATGCTAGGATCCATTTTATTCAAACAAAACAAAAACAAAAACAAACCGACGCTCCAAGAAAAGCACATAAGATGTGATGGAATAAAAATATAGTTTCAGGGGAGGAACCTGATAATATTGTCGATGAAGAAGGGGATGCCTTGGGCATCCCCAAGCTTAGACGCTTGAGTCTTCTTGATATATGCAGGGGTGAACCACCGGGGCATCCCCAAGCTTAGAGCTTTCACTCTCCTTGATCATGTTGTATCATCTCCCTCTCTTGATCCTTGAAAACTTTCTCCACACCAAACTTAGAACAACTCATTAGAGGGTTAGTGGACAATAAAAATTAACATGTTCAGAGGTGACACAATCATTCTTAACACTTCTGGACATTGTATAAAGCTAATGGACATTAATGGATCAAATAAATTCATCCAACATAGCAAAAGAGGCAATGCGAAATAAAAGGCAGAATTTGTCAAAACAGAACAGTTCGTATTGACGAATTTTATCGAGGCACCAGACTTGCTCAAATGAAAATGCTCAAATTGAATGAAAGTTGCGTACGTATCTGAGGATCACTCACGTAAATTGGCATAATTTTCTGAGTTACCTACAGAGAAAACAGTCCAGATTCGTGACAGCAAAGAAATCTATTTCTGCGCAGTAATCCAAATCTAGTATGAACTTTACTATCAACGACTTTACTTGGCACAACAAAACACCAAACTAAGATAAGGAGAGGTTGCTACAGTAGTAAACAACTTCCAAGACACAAAATAAAAACAAAGTACTGTAGTAAAAACCATGGGTTGTCTCCCATAAGCGCTTTTCTTTAACGCCTTTCAGCTAGGCGCAGAAAGTGTATATCAAGTATTATCAAGAGACGAAGTGTCAACATCATAATTTGTTCTAATAATAGAGTCAAAAGGTAACTTCATTCTCTTTCTAGGGAAGTGTTCCATACCTTTCTTGAGAGGAAATTGATATTTTATATTACCTTCCTTCATATCAATGATAGCACCAACAGTTCGAAGAAAAGGTCTTCCCAATATAATGGGACAAGATGCATTGCATTCAATATTCAAGACAACAAAATCAACGGGGACAAGGTTATTGTTAACGGTAATGCGAACATTATCAACTTTCCCCAAAGGTTTCTTTGTAGAATGATCAGCAAGATTAGCATCCAAATAACAATTTTTCAGCGGTGGCAAGTCAAGCATATTATAGATTTTCTTAGGCATAACAGAAATACTTGCACCAAGATCACATAAAGCATTACAATCAAAATCTTTAACCTTCATCTTAATGATGGGCTCCCAACCATCCTCTAGCTTTCTAGGAATAGAGGCTTCGCGTTCTAGTTTCTCTTCTCTAGCTTTTATGAGAGCATTTGTAATATGTTGCGTGAAAGCCAAATTTATAGCACTAGCATTAGGACTTTTAGCAAGTTTTTGCAAGAACTTTATAACTTCAGAGATGTGGCAATCATCAAAATTCAAACCATTATAATCTAAATCAATGGGATCATCATCCCCAATGTTGGAAAAAATTTCAGCAGTTTTATCACAGGCAGTTTCAGCAGTTTTAGCAGTTTCAGGCAGTTTCTCACGCTTTGCATTAGAAGTGGAAACATTGCTAACACCAATTCTTTTATTAGTATTAGTAGGAGGTGCAGCAACATGTGTAGCATTAGCATTACTAGCGGTGGTAATAGTCCAAACTTTAGCTATATTATCTTCTTTTTCATTTTCTTCTCTTTCCCACCTAGCACGCAATTCGGCCATTAATCTTATATTCTCATTAATTCTAACTTGGATGGCATTTGCTGTAGTAACAATTTTATTTTCAATATCCCTATTAGGCATAACTTTCGATTTCAAAAGATCAACATCAGAGGCAAGACTATCAACCTTAGAAGCGAGAATATCAATTTTATTGAGTTTTTCCTCAACAGATTTGTTAAAGGCAGTTTGTGTACTAATAAATTCTTTAAGCATGGCTTCAAGTCCAGGGGGTGTGTTCCTATTATTATTGTAAGAATTCCCATAAGAATTAGCATAACCGTTACCATTATTATAAGGATATGGCCTATAGTTATTACTAGAATTGTTCCGATAAGCATTGTTGTTGAAATTATTATTTTTAATGAAGTTTACATCAACATGTTCTTCTTGGGCAACCAATGAAGCTAACGGAACATTATTAGGATCAACATTAGTCCTATCATTCACAAGCATAGACATAATAGCATCAATCTTATCACTCAAGGAAGAGGTTTCTTCGATGAATTTACCTTCTTACCTTGTGGAGCTCTTTCCGTGTGCCATTCAGAGTAATTGATCATCATATTATCAAGAAGCTTTGTTGCTTCACCAAGAGTGATGGACATAAAGGTACCTCCAGCAGCTGAATCCAATAAATTCCGCAAAGAAAAATTTAGTCCTGCATAGAAGGTTTGGATGATCATCCAAGTAGTCAGTCCATGGGTTGGGCAATTTTTAACCAGAGATTTCATTCTTTCCCAAGCTTGAGCAACATGCTCAGTATCTAATTGTTTAAAATTCATTATGCTACTCCTCAAAGATATAATTTTAGCAGGGGATAATATCTACCAATAAAAGCATCCTTGCATTTAGTCTATGAATCAATACTATTCTTAGGCAGAGATAGCAACCAATCTTTAGCTCTTCCTCTTAATGAGAAAGGGAACAATTTTAATTTAATAATATCACCATCTACATCTTTATATTTTTGCATTTCACATAGTTCAACAAAATTATTAAGATGGGCAGCAGCATCATCGGAACTAACACCGGAAAATTGCTCTCGCATAACAAGATTCGATAAAGCAGGTTTAATTTCAAAGAATTCTGCTGTAGTAGCAGGTGGAGCAATAGGTGTGCATAAGAAATCATTATTATTTGTGGTTGTGAAGTCACACAACTTAGTATTTTCAGGAGTGGCCATTTTAGCAGTAGTAAATAAAGCAAACTAGATAAAGTAAAAGCAAGTAACTAATTTTTTTTGTGTTTTTGATATAGCAAACAAGATAGCAAATAAAGTAAAACTAGCAACTAATTTTTTTGTGTTTTGATATAATGCAGCAAACAAAGTAGTAAATAAAATAAAGCAAGACAAAAACAAAGTAAAGAGATTGGGAAGTGGAGACTCCCTTGCAGGCGTGTCTTGATCTCCCCGGCAACGGCGCCGGAAATTTGCTTGATGCGTGTAGTTGACACGTCCGTTGGGAACCCCAAGAGGAAGGTGTGATGCGCACAGCGGCAAGTTTCCTCGATAAGAAACCAAGGTTTAATCGAACCAGTAGGAGTCAAGAAGCACGTTGAAGGTTGATGGCGGCGGGATGTAGTGCGGCGCAACACCGGAGATTCCGGCGCCAACGTGGAACCTGCACAACACAACCAAAGTACTTTGCCCCAACGAAACAGATGAGGTTGTCAATCTCACCGGCTTGCTGTAACAAAGGATTAACCGTATTGTGTGGAAGATGATTGTTTGCAGAAAACGAGTAAAACAAGTATTGCAATGAGATTGTATTTCGGTATAGAGAATTGGACCGGGGTCCACAGTTCACTAGAGGTGTCTCTCCCATAAGATAAACAAGCATGTTGGGTGAACAAATTACAGTTGGGCAATTGACAAATAAAGAGGGCATGACCATGCACATACATATTATGATGAGTATTGTGAGATTTAATTTGGGCATTACGACAAAGTACATAGACCGCTATCCAGCATGCATCTATGCCTAAAAAGTCCACCTTCAGGTTATCATCCGAACCCCCTCCAGTATTAAGTTGCTAACAACAGACAATTGCATTAAGTATTACGCGTAATGTAATCAGTAACTACATCCTCGAACATAGCACCAATGTTTTATCCCTAGTGGCAACAGCACATCCATAATCTTAGAGATTTCGTCACTTCCCAGATTCACGGAGACATGAACCCACTATCGAGCATAAATACTCCCTCTTGGAGTTACAAGCATCTACTTGGCCGAGCATCTACTAGTAACGGAGAGCATGCAAGATCATAAACAACACATAGACATAACTTTGATAATCAACATAACAAGTATTCTCTATTCATCGGATCCCAACAAACGCAACATATAGAATTACAGATAGATGATCTTGATCATGTTCGGCAGCTCAAAAGACCCGACAATTAAGCACAATGGGGAGAAGACAACCATCTAGCTACTGCTATGGACCCATAGTCCAGGGGTAGACTACTCATTCATCACTCCGGAGGCGACCATGGCGGCGTAGAGTCCTCCGGGAGATGATTCCCCTCTCCGTCAGGGTGCCGGAGGCGATCTCCTGAATCCCCCGAGATGGGATTGGCGGCGGCGGCGTCTCTGGAAGGTTTTCCGTATCGTGGCTCTCGGTACTGGGGGTTTCGCGACGGAGGCTTTAAGTAGGCGGAAGGGCAGGTCAGGGGGCCACACGAGGGCCCCACACTACAGGTCGGCGCGGCCAAGGGCTGGCCGCGCCGCCCTATGGTGTGGCCACCTCGTGGCCCCACTTCGTCTCCTCTTCGGTCTTCTGGAAGCTTCGTGGCAAAATAGGACCCTGGGCGTTGATTTCGTCCAATTCCGAGAATATTTTATTACTAGGATTTCTGAAACCAAAAATAGCAGAAAATAGCAACTGGCACTTCGGCATCTTGTTAATAGGTTAGTTCCAGAAAATGCCCGAATATGACATAAAGTGTGCATAAAACATGTAGATATCATCAATAATGTGGCATGGAACACAAGAAATTATCGATACGTCGGAGACGTATCAATGGTCGTCTTCTCCTAATT
Source organism: Lolium rigidum (assembly GCF_022539505.1). NCBI lineage: Eukaryota > Viridiplantae > Streptophyta > Magnoliopsida > Poales > Poaceae > Lolium > Lolium rigidum. The sequence continues at coordinate 55,384,967 of NC_061514.1, read as the reverse complement.
GTGCTATCATTGTCGGATCTTGTGAGCTGCCTAACATGATCAAGATCATCTATTTGTTGGGATCCGATGAATATTGAATGCTATGTTATGTTGATTATCAATCTATCATCTATGTGTTGTTTATGATCTTGCATGCTCTCCGTTATTAGTAGAGGCTCCGGCCAAGTCGTTACTTGTAACTCCAAGAGGGAGTATTTATGCTCGATAGTGGGTTCATGCCTCCATTAAATCCGGGACAGATGATGAAAAGTTCTAGGGTTGTGGATGTGCTGTTGCCACTAGGGATAAAACATCAATGCTATGTCTAAGGATGTATTTGTTGATTACATTACGCACCATACTTAATGCAATTGTCCGTTGTTTGCAACTTAATACTGGAAGGGGTTCGGATGATAACCTGAAGGTGGACTTTTTAGGCATAGATGCATGCTGGATAGCGGTCTATGTACTTTGTCGTAATGCCCAATTGAATTTCACACTACTCATCATAACATGTATGTGCATTGTCATGCCATCTTTATTTGTCAATTGCCCAACTGTAATTTGTTCACCCAACATGCTATTTCTTATGGGAGAGACACCACTAGTGAACTGTGGACCCCGGTCCATTCTTTTACATCGAATACAATCTACTGCAATACTCGTTCTACTGTTTTTTGCAAACATCATCATCCACACTATACATCTAATCCTTTGTTACAGCAAGCCGGTGAGATTGACAACCTCACTGTTAAGTTGGGGCAAAGTATTTTGGTTGTGTTGTGCAGGTTCCACGTTGGCGCCGGAATCTCTGGTGTTGCGCCGCACTACACTCCGCCACCATAAACCTTCAACGTGCTTCTTGGCTCCTACTGGTTCGATAAACCTTGGTTTCTTACTGAGGGAAACTTGCTGCTGTACGCATCACACCTTCCACTTGGGGTTCCCTACGGGCGTGTGCTTTACGCGTCAACAAGCTAAATTTCTGGCGCCGTTGCCGGGGAGATCAAGACACGCTGCAAGGGGAGTCTCCACTTCCAATCTCTTTACTTTGTTTTTGTCTTGCTTTATTTTATTTACTACTTTGTTTGCTGCATTACATCAAAAATACAAAAAAATTAGTTGCTAGCTTTACTTTATTTACTATCTTGTTTGCATTCTCTATATTAAAAACACAAAAAAATTAGTTACTTGCATTTATTTTATCTAGTTTGCTTTATTTACTATTGCTAAAATAGGTACTCTTGAAAATACTAAGTTGTGTGACTTCACAAACACAAATAATAATGATTTCTTATGCACCCCTATCGCTCCACCTGCTACTTCAGCAGAATTCTTTGAAATTAAACCTGCTTTACTAAATCTTGTTATGAGAGAGCAATTTTCTGGTGTTAGTTCTGATGATGCTGCAGCCCATCTTAATAATTTTGTTGAACTATGTGAAATGCAAAAGTATAAGGATGTAGATGGTGACATTATAAAATTAAAATTGTTTCCTTTCTCATTAAGAGGAAGAGCTAAAGATCGGTTGCTATCTTTGCCTAAGAATAGTATTGATTCATGGACTAAATGTAAGGATGCTTTCATTGGTAGATATTATCCTCCTGCTAAAATTATATCTTTAAGAAGTAGCATAATGAATTTTAAGCAATTGGATAATGAGCATGTTGCCCAAGCATGGGAAAGAATGAAATCTTTGGTTAAAAATTGCCCAACCCATGGACTGACTACTTGGATGATCATCCAAACCTTTTATGCAGGACTGAATTTTTCTTCGCGGAACCTATTGGATTCAGATGCTGGAGGTACTTTTATGTCCATCACTCTAGGCGCCGCAACAAAGCTTCTTGATAATATGATGATTAATTACTCTGAATGGCACACGGAAAGAGCTCCACAAGGTAAGAAGGTAAATTCTGTTGAAGAAACCTCCTCCTTGAGTGATAAGATTGATGCTATTATGTCTATGCTTATGAATGGTAGGACTAATGTTGATCCTAATAATGTTCCGTTAGCTTCATTGGTTGCTCAAGAAGAACATGTTGATGTGAACTTCGTTAAAAATAATAATTTCAACAACAATGCTTATCGGAATAATTCTAGTAACAACTATAGGCCATATCCTTATAATAATGGTAACGGTTATGGTAATTCTTATGGGAATTCTTACAACAATAATAGGAATACACCCCCTGGACTTGAAGCCATGCTTAAAGAAATTATTAGTACACAAACTGCTTTTAACAAATCTGTTGAAGAAAAGCTTGGGAAAATTGATATACTTGCTTCTAAAGTTGATAGTCTTGCTGCTGATGTTGATCTTTTGAAATCAAAAGTTATGCCTAATGAAAATTAAGATTTTAAGTCATTTGCTACAGCAAACGCCATCCAAGTTAGAATTAATGAGAATATAAGATGGATGGCCGAATTACGTGCTAGGTGGGAAAAAGAAGAAGATGCTAAAGAGGATAATTTAGCTAAAGTTTGGACTATTACCACCACTAGCAATGCTAATGCTTCACATGTTGCTGCACCTCCTACTATCAATGGTAAAATAATTGGTGTTGGCAATGTTTCTACTTCTAATGCAAAGCCTGCAAAACTGCCTGAACCTGCTAAAACTGCTGAAATTGCCTGTGATAAAACTGCTGAATTTTTTCCCAATGTTGGGGACAATGATCCCATTGCTTTAGATCATAATGGTTTAGATTTTGATGATTGTCACATCTCTGAAGTTATAAAGTTCTTACAGAAACTTGCTAAAAGTCCTAATGCTAGTGCTATAAATTTGGCCTTTACAAAACATATTACAAATGCTCTCATAAAAGCTAGAGAAGAGAAATTAAATCGCGAAACTTCTATTCCTAGGAAGTTAGAGGATGGTTGGGAGCCCATCATTAAGATGAAGGTCAATGATTTTGATTGTAATGCTTTATGTGATCTTGGTGCAAGTATTTCCGTTATGCCTAGGAAAATCTATAATACGCTTGACTTGCCACCATTGAAAAATTGTTATTTGGATGTTAATCTTGCTGATAATTCTACAAAGAAACCTGTGGGGATGATTGATAATGTTCACATTACGGTTAACAATAACCTTGTTCCCGTTGATTTTGTTGTGTTGGATATTGAATGCAATGCAGCTTGTGCCATTATATTGGGAAGACCTTTTCTTCGAACTGTTGGTGTTATTATTGATATGAAGGAAGGTAATATTAAATATCAATTTCCTCTCAAGAAAGGTATGGAACACTTCCCTAGAAATAGAATGAGGTTACCTTTTGATTCTATTATTAGAACAAATTATGATGTTGATGCTTCATCTCTTGATAATACTTGATACACACTTTCTGCGCCTAGCTGAAAGGCGTTAAAGAAAAGCGCTTATGGGAGACAACCCATGATTTTACTTCTGCACTTTTGTTTTATATTTGAGTCTTGGAAGTTGTTACTACTGTAGCAAACTCTCCTTATCTTTATTTTGTTGCATTGTTGTGCCAAGTAAAGTCTTTGATAGTAAGGTTCATACTAGATTTGGATTACTGCGCAGAAACAGATTTCTTGCTGTCACGAATTTGAGCAGTGTTCTCTGTAGGTAACTCAGAAAAATCTGACAATTTATGTGAGTAATCCTCAGATATGTACGCAACTTTCATTCAATTTGAGCATTTTCATTTGAGCAAATCTGGTGCACCTAAAAAATTCATCTTTACGGACTGTTCTGTTTTGACAGATTCTGCCTTTTATTTCGCATTGCCTGTTTTGCTATGTTTGATGGATTTCTTTATTCCATTAACTTTCAGTAGCTTTCTGCAATGTCCAGAAGTGTTAAGAATGATTATGTCACATCTGAACATGTGAATTTTTATTATGCACTAACCCTCTAATGAGTTGTTTTGAGTTTGGTGTGGAGGAAGTTTTCAAGGATCAAGAGAGGAGGATGATACAATATGATCAAGGAGAGTGAAAGCTCTAAGCTTGGGGATGCCCCGATGGTTCATCCCTGCATATTTCAAGAAGACTCAAGCATCTAATCTTGGGGATGCCCAAGGCATCCCCTTCTTTATCGACAACATTATCAGGTTCCTCTAGTGAAACTATATTTTTATTCCATCACATCTTATGTGCTTTACTTGGAGCGTCTGTATGCTTTTGTTTTTGTTTTGTTTGAATAAATTGGATCCTAGCATTCATTGTGTGGGAGAGAGACACGCTCCGCTGTTGCATATGGACAAATTTGTCCTTAGCTTTACTCATAATGTTCATGGCGAAGGTTGAAACTACTTCGTTAATTGTTATATGGTTGGAAACGGGAAATGCTACATGTGGTAATTGGTAGAATGTCTTGAATAATTTGATACTTGGCAATTGTTGTGCTCATATAGATTATGTTTAAGCTCTTGCATCATATACTTTGCACCTATTAGTGAAGAAATACATAGAGCTTGCTAAAATTTGGTTTGCATGATTGATCTCTCTAAGGTCTAGATATTTTCTAGTAAGGGTTTGAACAACAAGGAAGACAGTGTAGAGTCTTATAATGCTTGCAATATGTTTTTATGTTAGTTTTGCTGTACCGGTTCATACTTGTGTTTGCTTCAAATAGCCTTGCTAGCCTAAGCCTTGTACTGAGAGGGAATACTTCTCGTGCATCCAAATCCTTGAGCCAATAACCACGCCATTTGTATCCACCATACCTACCTACTACATGGTATTTTCTGCCATTCCAAAGTAAATTGCTTGAGTGCTACCTTTAAACAATTCAAAATTTATCATCCCTTATTTGTGTCAATGTTTTATAGCTCATGAGGAAGTATGTGGTGTTTATCTTTCAATCTTGTTGGGAAACTTTCACCAATGGACTAGTGGCTTCATCCGCTTATCCAATAATTTTGCAAAAAGAGCTGGCAATGGGGTTCCCAGTCCCAAATTAATTAACCTTCATAATTTTACAAAAAAATAGACACTCCTCCATGGTATGTGATTTTTGGATGGCACCGGAGGATTCGGTTAGCCATGGCTTGAGAAAGCAAAGGTGGGGAGGAGTGTCATCTAAATAAAACTAAAATAAAAAAGGCACTCCTTCATGGTATGAGATTGTTGGCAGGCACCCGAGGATTCGGTTAGCCATGGTTTGTGAAAGCAAGGTTGGAAGGAGTGCCACCCAAAAATAAAAATGTTTCATGGGAGCCGCTCTTTGAAGGTTTGTCTGGCAAGGGGATTAGAGTGCCCACTACCATTCGTTGACAACAACAAACACCTCTCAAAACTTTACTTTTATGCTCTCTTTATGTTTTCAAAATAAAAGCTCTAGCACAAATATAGCAATCCATGCTTCCCTCTGCGAAGGGCCTTTCTTCTACTTTTATGTTGAGTCAGTTTACCCACTCCTTTCTATCTTAGAAGCAAACACTTGTGTTAACTGTGCATTGATTCTTACATACTTGCATGTTTGCATTCATCATATTACTTTATATTGACAATTATCCATGAGATATACATGTTACAAGTTGAAGGCAGCCGCTGAAACTTAATCTTCCTTTGTGTTGCTTCCATGCCTTTACTATGAATTTATTGCTTTATGAGTTAACTCTTATGCAAGACTTATTGATGCTTGTCTTGAAGGTACTATTCATGAAATGTCTTTGCTATATGATTCAATTGTTTACTCATTGTCTTTACCATTGCTTCGAATCGCTGCATTCATTACATGTGCTTACAATAGTATTGATCAAGATTATGATAGCATGTCACTTCAGAAATTATCTTTGTTATCGTTTACCTACTCGGGACGAGTAGGAACTAAGCTTGGGGATGCTGATACGTCTCCAGCGTATCGATAATTTCTTATGTTCCATGCTTGTTTTATGACAATACCTACATATTTTATACATACTTTATGTCATAATTTATGCATTTTCCGACACTAACCTATTAACAAGATGCCGAAGAGCCAGTTGTTGTTTTCTGCTGTTTTTGGTTTCATAAATCCTAGTAAGGAAATATTCTCGGAATTGGACGAAATCAATGCCCAGGGGCTTATTTTTCCACGAAGCTTCCAGAACACCGAAAGGGAAACGAAGTGGGGCGACGAGGCGCCGCCACACTAGGGCGGCGTGGCCCAAGGGGGGCCCGCGCGGCCCTAGTGTGTGGCCCCCTCGTCAGCCCTCCAACTCCACCCTTCCGCCTACTTAAAGTCTTCGTCGCGAATACCCCAGTACCGAGAGCCACGATACGGAAAATCTTCCAGAGACGCCGCCGCCGCCAATCCCATCTCGGGGGATTCAGGAGATCGCCTCCGGCACCCTGCCGGAGAGGGGAATCATCTCCCGGAGGACTCTTCACCGCCATGGTCGCCTCCAGATTGATGTGTGAGTAGTTCACCCTTGGACTATGGGTCCATAGCAGTAGCTAGATGGTCGTCTTATCCTAATTGTGCTATCATTGTCGGATCTTGTGAGCTGCCTAACATGATCAAGATCATCTATTTGTAATGCTACATGTTGCGTTTGTTGGGATCCGATTTTTTTTCGAAATGGGGCAAAGCCCAGCCTCTGCATCAATATGATGCACACAACTTTCTTTATTAAAGTATCTCCAACGTGCACCAAATCAAATTCTTACATCACGGATCAGAGAGGGTCGATACATGCACCAACCAACGAAAAATGGAGAACAACATATTATTATCCATTTTGTAGCCTACTAGTGTGTCCCCACCCGGTAGCCGAGGAAAAGAAGTCCTGAGTAACCGTTAGCAGACGGTTGCATCCAGTAACCATAGTCTCCCGCTGATCCTCCGGGAGAAGTAAAGCCCATTGTTGAATCCAGTACGCCGCACGTCGGATAACCTGCAAAAAATTAGTTCCCTTTTTTATTAAAAATTATGTCATTCCGACTCGTCCAAATAGACCAACATATAGCAGATATGCCGATCCTAATTCTGGCCTTTTCTAATTTCTTTACCCCATTAAGCCAGTTTCCAAACATATTAGTAATATTGGCAGGTGGGGGTAAATTAAAAGTTAAGTATACCATACGCCAAACAATTTTGGCAAATGGACATGCTAAAAATAAATGATGTATAGTTTCTAGTTCATTACAGAAACAACACTTTTGACACCCATTCCAATTTCTTTTGGCCAGATTATCTTTAGTAAGCAAAACTTTATTATTAAGAAACCACATGAATATTTTTATTTTTAATGGAATTTTCAACTTCCACAAATTTTTCCGTAAGCCTATGCTATGTCCATTTATTAGGTCAAGATACATAGATTTGATCAGTAAAGATGCCCGAATCATTAAGCCTCCGGACAAAATTATCGGGGCTATTCGTCAACCGTACTCCCATGAGTTGTTGACAAAGAGTGATCCAAAGGTTCCATTTATGTTCATTTAAAGTCCGCCTGAAGGTAATATTAAGAGGTGCTTGAGCTAACACAGTAGACACTAACACATTCTTTCGCTGTACAATGTTATATCTGATGAATATTAAATGCTATGTTATGTTGATTATCAATCTATCATCTATGTGTTGTTTATGATCTTGCATGCTCTCCGTTATTAGTAGAGGCTCTGGCCAAGTCGTTACTTGTAACTCCAAGAGGGAGTATTTATGCTCGATAGTGGGTTCATGCCTCCATTAAATCTCGGGATAGTGACAGAAAGTTCTAAGGTTGTGGATGTGCTCGTTGCCACTAGGGATAAAACATCAATGCTATGTCTAAGGATGTATTTGTTGATTACATTACGCACCATACTTAATGCAATTGTCTCGTTGTTTGCAACTTAATACCGGAAGGGTTCGGATGATAACTCCGAAGGTGGACTTTTTAGGCATAGATGCATGCTCGGATAGCGGTCTATGTACTTTGTCGTAATGCCCAATTGAATTTCACACTACTCATCATAACATGTATGTGCATTGTCATGCCATCTTTATTTGTCAATTGCCCAACTGTAATTTGTTCACCCAACATGCTATTTCTTATGGGAGAGACACCACTAGTGAACTGTGGACCCCGGTCCATTCTTTTACATCGAATACAATCTATCGTAATACTCGTTCTATCGTTTTTTGCAAACATCATCATCCACACTATACATCTAATCCTTTGTTACAGCAAGCCGGTGAGACCGACAACCTGATCGTTAAGTTGGGGCAAAGTATTTTGGTTGTGTTGTGCAGGTTCCACGTTGGCGCCGAATCCCCGGTGTTGCGCCGCACTACACTCCGCCACCATCAACCTTCAACGTGCTTCTTGGCTCCTACTGGTTCGATAAACCTTGGTTTCTTACTGAGGGAAACTTGCTGCTGTACGCATCACACCTTCCACTTGGGGTTCCCAACGGGCGTGTGCTTTACGCGTCAACATTGACTACGATGAGACTTTCTCACCTGTAGCGAAGCTAAAATCTGTGAGGATTTTGTTAGCAATAGCTGCATTTTTCGATTATGAGATTTGGCAGATGGATGTCAAAACGGCGTTCCTTAATGGAGACATTGAGGAAGAGTTGTATATGGTACAACCCAAAGGTTTTGTCGATCCTAAAAATGCCGACAAGGTGTGCAAACTTCAGCGTTCAATTTATGGACTGAAGCAAGCATCCGTAAGTTGGAACCGACGCTTTGATAAGGTGATCAAAGACTTCGGGTTTATACGAAGTGTCATGGAGAGGCCTGTATTTACAAGAAAGTGAGTGGGAGCTCTGTAGCGTTCCTGATATTATATGTAGATGACATATTATTGATTGGGAATGATATAGAACTATTAAGCAGTGTAAAAGGTTATTTGAATAAAAGTTTTTCAATGAAAGACCTTGGTGAATCATCGTACATATTAGGCATCAAGATTTATAGAGATAGATCAAGACAGCTAATAGGGCTTTCACAAAGTACATACCTGGACAATATTCTAAAGAAGTTTAGAATGGACGAAAGTAAGAAATGGTTCTTACCTATGTTACCAGGTAAGGTCTTAAGTAAGACTCAAGGACCGGCTACGGCACAAGAAAGAGAAAGGATGAATCAGATTCCCTATGCCTCGGTAGTAGGCTCTATCATGTATGCCATGCTATGTACTAGTCCGGATATAGCACATGCAGTTAGTTTGACTAGCAGATATCAAAGTGATTCAGGAATGGAACACTGGACAGCGGTCAAGAATATCCTGAAGTACTTGAAAAGAACTAAGGATATGTTTCTTTGTTATGGAGGTGACCAAGAGCTCGTTGTAACCAGTTACACCGATGCAAGTTGGAACACTGATCCTGATGACTCTAAGTCTCAGTCTGGGTACGTGTTTATATTGAATGGTGCTGCAGTAAGCTAGTCAAGCTCGAAGCAGTGCACGGTGGCGAAGTCTTCAACAGAATCGGAGTACATAGCGGCTTCAGAGGCTTCATCAGAAGCGGTATGGATGAAGAGGTTCATTGTAGAGCTCGGTGTGATTCCTAGTGCATTGGACCCACTAGTCATCTATTGTGACAACATGGGTGCCATCGCCAATGCACAAGAACCAAGGTCACACAAGAGGCTGAAGCATATCAAGTCTGCGTTATCATTCGATTCGCGAGTACATCGAAGATGGAGAAGTAAAGATTTGCAAAGTACACACCGATCCGAATGTAGCAGATCCGTTGACTAAAGCTCTCCCTAGGGAAAAACATGACCAACACCAGAATGCCATGGGTGTTAGGTACCTTACAATGTAATCTAGATTATTGACTCTAGTGCAAGTGGGAGACTGTTGGAGATATGCCCAAGAGGTAATAATAAAAGTGGTTATTATATATCTTTGTGTTTATGATAAATGTTTATATACCATGCTATTATTGTATTAACCGAAACATTGATACATGTGTGTTATGTAAACAACAATGAGTCCCTATTAAGCCTCTTGTATAACTAGCTTGTTGATTAATAGATGATCATAGTTTCATGATCATGAACATTGGATGTTATTAATAACAAGGTTATGTCATTATATAAATGATGTAATGGACACACCCAATTAAGCGTAGCATAAGATCACGTCATTAAGTTATTTGCTATAAGCTTTCGATACATAGTTACCTAGTCCTTTCGACCATGAGATCATATAAATCACTTATACCGGAAAGGTACTTTGATTACATCAAACGCCACTGCGTAAATGGGTGGTTATAAAGGTGGGATTAAGTATCCAGAAAGTATGAGTTGAGGCATATGGATCAACAGTGGGATTTGTCCATCCCGATGACTGGATAGATATACTTTGGGCCCTCTCGGTGGAATGTCGTCTATATTAGCTTGCAAGCATATGAATGGTTCATAAGAGACCACATACCACGGTACGAGTAAAGAGTACTTGTCAAGAGACGAGGTTGAACAAGGTATAGAGATACCGATGATCAAACCTTAGACAAGTAAAATATCGCGTGACAAAGGGAATCGGTATCGTATGTGAATGGTTCATTCGATCACTAAATCATCATTGAATATGTGGGAGCCATTATGGATCTCCAGATCACACTATTGGTTATTGGTCGGAGAGAGGTTTCAACCATGTCCACATAGTTCGCGAACCGTAGGGTGACACACTTAAGGTTTGATGTTGTATTAGTAGATATTGAATATGGAATGGAGTTCGATGTTTTGTTCGGAGTCTCGGATGGGATCCAGGACATCACGAGGAGTTCCGGAATGGTCCGGAGAATAAGATTCATATATAGGAAGTCATTTTATAAGTTTGAAAATGATTCGGTGCATTTATGGAAGGTTCTAGAAGGTTCTAGAAAAGTCCGGAAGAAATCACTATGGAAGGCGGAGTCCCGGAGGGACTCCACCAAGCTTGGCCGGCCAACCCTAGGGGGTGGAGTCCCAGGTGGACTCCACCTAAGGTGGCCGGCCACCCCCTCCCAAGGAAAGGTGGGAATTCCACCTCAAGTGGGAATCCCACCTTGGGTAGGTTTCATGTCATATGGAAGGTTTTGGTTTGGGGTCTTATTCGAAGACTTGTAGACCAACTCTTGGGTGTTCCACCCATATAATGAGGGACAAGGGGAGGGGGCCGGCCACCTCAAGCCGAAGCCTTGGTCGCACCCCATAGTGGCCGGCCACCCCCTCTCCCAATCCATAGCCACCCCACCTCCTTCACCTCTCCCGCAAACGCTTAGCGAAGTTCCGCCGGAGATCTCCATCGACACCGCCACCATGCCATCGTGCTGCCAGGATTCAAGGAGGAGCTACTACTTCCACTGCCCGCTGGAACGGGGAGAAGGACGTCGTCTTGATCAACACCGAACGTGTGACCGAGTACGGAGGTGCTGCCCGATTGTGGCACCGTCAAGATCTTCTACGCGCTTTTGACAGCGGCAAGTGATCATCTTCTGCAACAACGAGAGCCTCCTCTCGTAGGCTTTGGAAATCTTCAAGGGTTAGTCTCGTTCATCCCCTCGTTTCTACCGTCTTCTAGATTTCATCTTGGCTTGGATTGCGTTCTCGCGGTAGGAATTTTTTTGTTTTCTATGCTACGAATCCCTATAGGAGGAACAAAAGATCCCAGTGGGTTGTCGCCGCCGCCACACCGGCAACCCCAGGAAGACCTGGAGCTTTCAGATCCGCTGCCGACCAAGTCGGGGAAGAATCGAAAGCATACTTATTCTCCGCTGCCGGCGCCAGCAGAGCAGAGTCGCCGGACGGTCGGAAACCTACACTACAGAGACCAAAGTCTACTGTTATACATGGTCCGCGCGCGGCTCCGGCGACCCCTCCCCCCACCGACGGTGAAAGGCCGTCAGGGGAGAGAGGGCACCGGAGAGGCGGAGACCAGCGCCAGAAGAGTTGGTCGTCCTCCTGATCGCCGTATCCGCAGGAAGAGAAGGAGAGAGACAGACTGAGGACGCAACGGGGTGGCGCTTCAATAATGCGGGTTGGAGCTACAATCTAGCGTAACGGATCGAGCTTGCTAGGATCATGATCTCGATCTTCAACTGGCCAAGAAGGTTAACCCGATTGTGCACCACTCCTTTTTTGCGACCGAGAGTTTAAGTTTGAGATCGATGGGTCACTGTAGATTTTAGGACCTTTAATTAGGTACGCGCTGTTGAATCTAGAGCGTGATTTGTTTGGGGTTGGGGGTAGAGATTTCCAAGCGCGCGCGTGCAGGTGCAGTGAACTGGCCGGACGTTTCTCAGGGTACATGGTTCATGAATCTACGTACGCTTTCGGTCCGCGAACAAATCTTGTGATGGAAAAGATGGAAATGAGTGAAAGACGACTAGAGTGGCGCTTACGTCTGAGTAATTGTGATGGAAAGATGGAAACTGATCTTCTGCTGGTCCCTTTTAAACGACGGTTGTCAGTGCGAGTCTTTTTTGTTTTTTGAAATGGAGGCAAATTTTTTTGCCTCGTTCTACAAATTAAGAAGGAGTTTTACAAGATAGTGATACGTCTCCGACGTATCGATAATTTCTTATGTTCCATGCCACATTATTGATGATATCTACATGTTTTATGCATACTTTACATCATATTTATGCATTTTCTGGAACTAACCTATTAACAAGATGCCGAAGAGCCAGTTGCTGTTTTCTACTGTTTTTGGTTTCAAAAATCCTAGTAAGGAAATATTCTCGGAATTGGACGAAATCAACGCCCAGGGGCCTATTTTCACAGAAGCTTCCAGAAGACCGAAGAGTCAACGAAGTGGGGCCACGAGGCGGCCAGAAGGTAGGGCGGCGCGGCCCAAGCCCTGGCCGCGCCACCCTATCTCCTGGGCCCCTCGTGTGGCCCCTGACCTGCCCTTCCGCCTACAAATAGCCTTCGTCGTGAAACCCCCAGGACCGAGAGCCACGATACGGAAAACCTTCCAGAGACGCCGCCGCCGCCAATCCCATCTCGGGGGATTCAGGAGATCGCCTCCGGCACCCCTGCCGGAGAGGGGATTCATCTCCCGGAGGACTCTACACCGCCATGGTCGCCTCCGGAGTGATGAGTGAGTAGTTCACCCCTGGACTATGGGTCCATAGCAGTAGCTAGATGGTTGTCTTCTCCTCATTATGCTTCATTGTCGGATCTTGTGAGCTGCCGAACATGATCAAGATCATCTATCTGTAATGCTATATGTTGTGTTTGTTGGGATCCGATGGATAGAGAATACTATGCTATGTTGATTATCAATTTATACCTATGTGTTGTTTATGATCTTGCATGCTATCCGTTATTAGTAGAGGCTCTGGCCAAGTTTTTACTCTTAACTCCAAGAGGGAGTATTTATGCTCGATAGTGGGTTCATGTCTCCGTGAATCTGGGAGTGACGAAACCTCTAAGGTTATGGATATACTCGTTGCCACTAGGGATAAAACATTGATGCTATGTCCGAGGATGTAGTTATTGATTACATTACGCACCATACTTAATGCAATTGTCTGTTGTTTTCAACTTAATACTGGAAGGGGTTCGGATGATAACCTGAAGGTGGAATTTTTAGGCATAGATGCATGCTAGATAGCGGGCTATGTACTTTGTCGTAATGCCCAATTAAATCTCACAATACTCATCATATCATGTATGTGCATGGTCATGCCCTCTCTATTTGTCAATTGCCCAACTGTAATTTGTTCACCCAACATGCTATTTATCTTATGGGAGAGACACCACTAGTGAACTGTGGACCCCGGTCCATTCTTTACATCTGAAATACAATCTACTGCAATTGTTCTACTGTTTTCTGCAAACAATCATCATCCACACTATACATCTAATCCTTTGTTACAGCAAGCCGGTGAGATTGACAACCTCACTATTTCGTTGGGGCAAAGTACTTGGTTTGTGTTGTGCAGGTTCCACGTTGGCGCCGGAATCCCTGGTGTTGCGCCGCACTACATCTCGCCGCCATCAACCTTCAACGTGCTTCTTGACTCCTACTGGTTCGATAAACCTTGGTTTCTAACTGAGGGAAACTTACTGCTATACGCATCACACCTTCCACTTGGGGTTCCCAACGGTCGCGTGCTGTACGCGTGTCAAGCAAAATTTCTGGCGCCGTTGCCGGGGACGTGAAGGAACAAGATTTCTAACTCCCACGTCAACTACACGCCAGCAAGTAAATTTCTGGCGCCGTTGCCGGGGAGATCAAGACACGCTGCAAGGGGAGTCTCCACATCCCAATCTCTTTACTTTGTTTTTGTCTTACTTTATTTTATTTACTATTTTGTTTGCTGCACTAAATCAAAACATAAAAAAATTAGTTGCTAGTTTTACTATATTTACTGTCTTGTTTGCCATATTAAAAACACAAAAAAAATTAGTTACTTGCATTTACTTTATCTAGTTTGCTTTATTTACTGTTGCTAAAATGGGTACTCCTGAAAATACTAAGTTGTGTGACTTCACAACCACAAATAATAATGATTTCTTATTCACACCTATTGCTCCACTCGCTACTACAACGAGAATTCTTTGAAATTAAACCTGCTTTACTAAATCTTGTTATGCGAGAGCAATTTTCTCGGTGTTAGTTCCGATGATGCCGCTGCCCATCTTAATAACTTTGTTGAACTATGTGAAATGCAAAAGTATAAAGATGTAGATGGTGACATTATAAAATTAAAATTGTTCCCTTTCTCATTAAGAGGAAGAGCTAAAGATTGGTTGCTATCTCTCGCCTAAGAATAGTATTGATTCATGGACTAAATGTAAGGATGCCTTTATTGGTAGATATTATCCCCCTGCTAAAATTATATCTTTGAGGAGTAGCATAATGAATTTTAAACAATTGGATACTGAGCATGTTGCACAAGCATGGGAAATAATGAAATCTTTGGTTAAAAATTGCCCAACCCATGGACTGACTACTTGGATGATCATCCAAACCTTTTATGCAGGACTGAATTTTTCTTCGCGGAACCTATTGGATTCAGCTGCTGGAGGTACCTTTATGTCCATCACTCTTGGTGAGGCAACAAAGCTTCTTGATAATATGATGATTAATTACTCTGAATGGCACACGGAAAGAGCTCCACAAGGTAAGAAGGTAAATTCTGTCGAAGAAACCTCTTCCTTGAGTGATAAGATTGATGCTATTATGTCTATGCTTGTGAATGATAGGACAAATATTGATCCTAATAATGTTCCGTTAGCTTCATTGGTTGCCCAAGAAGAACATGTTGATGTAAACTTCATTAAAAATAATAATTTCAACAACAATGCTTACCGGAATAATTCTAGTAACAACTATAGGCCATATCCTTATAATAATGGCAACGGCTATGGTAACTCTTATGGGAATTCTTACAACAATAATAGGAATTCACCCCTGGACTTGAAGCCATGCTTAAAGAATTTATTAGTACACAAACTGCTTTTAACAAATCTGTTGAAGAAA
The DNA here is from genome assembly GCF_022539505.1 of Lolium rigidum. Lineage (NCBI taxonomy): Eukaryota > Viridiplantae > Streptophyta > Magnoliopsida > Poales > Poaceae > Lolium > Lolium rigidum. The sequence continues at coordinate 55,369,617 of NC_061514.1, read as the reverse complement.
AGCTTGGGAAAATTGATATACTTGCTTCTAAAGTCGATAGTCTTGCTGCCGATGTTGATCTTTTGAAATCGAAAGTTATGCCTCATGAAAATCATAATCATAAAATTGTTACTACAGCAAATGCCATCCAAGTTAGAATTAATGAGAATATAAGATTGATGGCCGAATTGCGTGCTAGGTGGGAAAGAGAAGAAAATGAAAAAGAAGATAATATAGCTAAAGTTTGGACTATTACCACCACTAGTAATGCTAATGCTACACATGTTGCTGCACCTCCTACTATTAATGGTAAAAGAATAGGTGTTGGCAATGTTTCCACTTCAAATGCAAAGCGCGAAAAACTGCCTGAAACTTCTAAAACTGCTGAAACTGCTTGTGATAAAACTGCTGAAATTTTTTCCAACATTGGGGATGATGATCCCATTGCTTTAGATTATAATGGTTTGAATTTTGATGATTGCCACATCTCTGAAGTTATAAAGTTCTTACAAAAACTTGCTAAGAGTCCTAATGCTAGTGCTACAAATTTGGCTTTCACAAAACATATTACAAATGCTCTCATAAAAGCTAGAAAAGAGAAACTAGAACGCGAAGCTTCTATTCCTAGGAAGCTAGAGGATGGTTGGAAGCCCATCATTAAGATGAAGGTCAATGACTTTGATTGTAATGCTTTATGTGATATTGGTGCAAGTATTTCTGTTATACCTAAGAAAATTTATAATATGCTTAACTTGCCACCATTGAAAATTTGTTATTTGGATGTTAATCTTGCTGATAACTCTACAAAGAAACCTTTGGGGAGAGTTGATAATGTTCGCATTACTGTTAAAAATAACCTTGTCCCCGTTGATTTTGTTGTCTTGGATATTGAATGCAATGCATCTTGTCCCATCATATTGGGAAGACCTTTTCTTCGAACCGTTGGTGCTATCATTGATATGAAGGAAGGTAATATTAAATATCAATTTCCTCTCAAGAAAGGTATGGAACACTTCCCTAGAAAGATAATGAAGTTACCTTTTGATTCTATTATTAGAACAAATTATGATGTTGACACTTCGTCTCTTGATAATACTTGATACACACTTTCTGCGCCTAGCTGAAAGGCGTTAAAGAAAAGCGCTTATGGGAGACAACCCATGTTTTTACTACAGTACCTTTGTTTTATTTTTGAGTCTTGGAAGTTGTTTACTACTGTATCAACCTCTCCTTATCTTAGTTTTGTGCTTTGTTGTGCCAAGTAAAGTCGTTGATAGTAAGGTTCATACTAGATTTGGATTACTGCACAGAAACAGATTTCTTTGCTGTCACGAATCTGGGAAAAATTCTCTGTAGGTAACTCAGAAAATTATGCCAATTTACGTGAGTGATCCTCAGATATGTACGCAACTTTCATTCAATTTGAGCATTTTCATTTGAGCAAGTCTGGTGCCTCAATAAAATTCGTCTTTACGAACCGTTCTGTTTTGACAGATTCTGCCTTTTATTTCGCATTGCCTGTTTTGATATGTTCGATGGATTTTTCGATTCCATTGACTTTCAGTAGCTTTGTGCAATGTCCAGAAGTGTTAAGAATTATTATGTCACCTCTGAACATGTATATTTTGATTGTGCACTAACCCTCTAATGAGTTGTTTTGAGTTTGGTGTGGAGGAAGTTTTCAAGGATCAAGAGAGGGAGATGATACAACATGATCAAGGAGAGTGAAAGCTCTAAGCTTGGGGATGCCCCGGTGGTTCACCCCTGCATATATTAAGAAGACTCAAGCGTTTAAGCTTGGGGATGCCCAAGGCATCCCCTTCTTCATCGACAACATTATCAAGTTCCTCTAGTGAAACTATATTGTTATTCCATCACATCTTATGCACTTTGCTTGGAGCGTCCGTTTGTTTTTGTTTTTGTTTTGTTTGAATAAAATGGATCCTAGCATTCATTGTGTGGGAGAGAGACACGCTCCGCTGTTGCATATGGACAAATATGTCCTTAGGCTTTACTCATAATATTCATGGCGAAGTTTCTTCTTCGTTAAATTGTTATATGGTTGGAATTGGAAAATGATACATGTAGTAATTGCTATAATGTCTTGGATAATGTGATACTTGGCAATTGTTGTGCTCATGTTTAAGCGCTTGCATCATGTACTTTTCACCTATTAATGAAGAAATACATAGAGCATGCTAAAATTTGGTTTGCATATTTGGTCTCTCTAAAGTCTAGATAATTTCTAGTATTGAGTTTGAACAACAAGGAAGACGGTGTAGAGTCTTATAATGTTTACAATATGTCTTTTATGTGAGTTTTGCTGCACCGCTTCATCCTTGTGTTTGTTTCAAATAAACCTTGCTAGCCTAAACCTTGTATCGAGAGGGAATACTTCTCATGCATCCAAATACTTGAGCCAACCACTATGCCATTTGTGTCCACCATACCTACCTACTACATGGTATTTCTCCGCCATTCCAAAGTAAATTGCTTGAGTGCTACCTTTAAACAATTCAAAATTTATTACCTCTGATTTGTGTCAATGTTTTATAGCTCATGAGGAAGTATGTGGTGTTTATCTTTCAATCTTGTTGGGCAACTTTCACCAATGGACTAGTGGCTTCATCCGCTTATCCAATAATTTTGCAAAAAGAGCCGGCAATGGGATTCCTGAGTCCCAAATTAATTAATAAAAATAGACACTCCTCCATGGTATGTGTTTGTTGGACGGCACCCGAAGGATTCGGTTAGCCATGGCTTGAGAAAGCAAAGGTGGGGAGGAGTGTCATCATAATAAAACTAAAATAAAAAGGCACTCCTTCATGGTATGAGATTGTTGGCAGTGCACCCGAAGGATTCGGTTAGCCATGGTTTGTGAAAGAAAGGTTGGAAGGAGTGCCACACAAAAATAAAAATAAAATGGGAGCCGCTCTTTGAAGGTTTGTCTGGCAAGGGGGTTAGAGTGCCCACTACCATTCATTGACAACAACAAACACCTCTCAAAATTTTACTTTTATGCTCTCTTTATGTTTTCAAAATCAAAGCTCTAGCACAAATATAGCAATCGATGCTTTCCTCTTTGAAGGACCATTCTTTTACTTTTATGTTGAGTCAGTTCACCTATCTCTCTCCACCTCAAGAAGCAAACACTTGTGTGAACTCGTGCATTGATTCCTACATACTTGCATATTGCACTTGTTATATTACTCTATATTGACAATATCCATGAGATATACATGTTATAAGTTGAAAGCAACCGCTGAAACTTCATCTTCCTTTGTGTTGCTTCAATACCTCTACTTTGAATTATTGCTTTATGAGTTAACTCTTATGCAAGTCTAATTGATGCTTGTCTTGAAGTACTATTCATGAAAATTCTTTGCTATATGATTCAGTTGTTTACTCATGTCATTTACATTGTTTGGATCGCTGCATTCATTACATATGCTTACAATAGTATGATCAAGGTTATGATGGCATGTCACTCCGAAATTATCTTTGTTATCGCTTACTCGCTCGGGACGAGCGTAAACTAAGCTTGGGGATGCTGATACGTCTCCGACGTATCGATAATTTCTTATGTTCCATGCCACATTATTGATGATATCTACATGTTTTATGCATACTTTACATCATATTTATGCGTTTTCTGGAACTAACCTATTAACAAGATGCCGAAGAGCCAGTTGCTGTTTTATACTATTTTTGGTTTCAGAAATCCTAGTAAGGAAATATTCTCGGAATTGGACGAAATCAACGCCCAGGGGCCTATTTTCACACGAAGCTTCCAGAAGACCGAAGAGTCAACGAAGTGGGGCCACGAGGTGGCCAGAAGGTAGGGCGGCGCGGCCCAAGCCCTGGCCGCGCCACCCTGTCTCCTGGGCCCCTCGTGTGGCCCCCTGACCTGCCCTTCCGCCTACAAATAGCCTTCGTCGCGAAACCCCCGAGACCGAGAGCCACGATACGGAAAACCTTCCGCAGACGCCGCCGCCGCCAATCCCATCTCGGGGGATTCAGGAGATCGCCTCCGGCACCCCGCCGGAGAGGGGATTCATCTCCCGGAGGACTCTACACCGCCATGGTCGCCTCCGGAGTGATGAGTGAGTAGTTCACCCCTGGACTATGGGTCCATAGCAGTAGCTAGATGGTTGCCTTCTCCTCATTATGCTTCATTGTCGGATCTTGTGAGCTGCCGAACATGATCAAGATCATCTATCTGTAATGCTATATGTTGTGTTTGTTGGGATCCGATGGATAGAGAATACTATGCTATGTTGATTATCAATTTATACCTATGTGTTGTTTATGATCTTGCATGCTCTCCGTTATTAGTAGAGGCTCTGGCCAAGTTTTTACTCTTAACTCCAAGAGGGAGTATTTATGCTCGATAGTGGGTTCATGTCTCCGTGAATCTGGGAGTGACGTAAACCTCTAAGGTTATGGATGTACTGTTGCCACTAGGGATAAAACATTGATGCTATGTCCGAGGATGTAGTTATTGATTACATTACGCACCATACTTAATGCAATTGTCCGTTGTTTTCAACTTAATACTCGGAAGGGGTTCGGATGATAACCTGAAGGTGGACTTTTTAGGCATAGATGCATGCTGGATAACGGTCTATGTACTTTGTCGTAATGCCCAATTAAATCTCACAATACTCATCATATCATGTATGTGCATGGTCATGCCCTCTCTATTTGTCAATTGCCCAACTCGTAATTTGTTCACCCAACATGCTATTTATCTTATGGGAGAGACACCACTAGTGAACTGTGGACCCCGGTCCATTCTTTACATCTGAAATACAATCTACTCGCAATTGTTCTACTGTTTTCTCGCAAACAATCATCATCCACACTATACATCTAATCCTTTGTTACAGACAAGCCGGTGAGATTGACAACCTCACCGTTTCGTTGGGGCAAAGTACTTGGTTTGTGTTGTGCAGGTTCCACGTTGGCGTCGGAATCCCCGGTGTTGCGCCGCACTACATCTCGCCGCCATCAACCTTCAACGTGCTTCTTGACTCCTACCGGTTCGATAAACCTTGGTTTCTAACTCGAGGGAAACTTACTCGCTATACGCATCACACCTTCCACTTGGGGTTCCCAACGGTCGCGTGCTGTACGCGTGTCAAGCTAAATTTCTGGCGCCGTTGCCGGGGACGTGAAGGAACAAGATTTCTAACTCCCACGTCAACTACACGCCAGCAGATAGCAAAGGAAAATATTACAATATGCCCTACTCTCGCGGCATCAAATCACTCACTCTCAAGCTTGGCGCCCGCAGCAATCCAAAGTTTTAAACCTTTCTTGATATTCCCAGATATCGCCGTTGGCTCGTTCCAAACTTCCTCGCTCCCCTTGCAAAGAGAGCAAGTGCCACAATTAGGCCAAACTCTTTTTTTCAAGAGGCGCGCTGTCCAAAACCTAATTTAAAGAGCAAGCCAAGTCGAAAACTTCACTTTGGGGGGTGCCCAAATCTTCCCGAGGCTTGGGTCCAAAAAATGGCCCTTGTAATCCGACATCCGTAAGTTTCCAAAAAATAGTATCCTCCACATCCTCGTCAAAATGGAAGTCATGAAGTTTGATCCAAAGATCAACAAATTGTTTCATGTGAGCAATAGTGAAATCCCCATCAATGTGAATCATGGCAATCCAACAATCATTTTTAGTAGGTTTGTTGACTATCCACATCTTTCTCTTGGACTCCGCATAGATTAGGGGGCGATGTCTTTAGGCTTTGAGCCCTTGAGCCAAGGTGACATAGGTATACCTAACAGGCATGCCGTATAAATTATCTAGGTTATCTGAAAAGGACGAGAAGCCCATGGACCCGAAGATAGAGAAGCTCGGAAGCTCAAAGAACTATGTATAAAGAAAGATGAAATGTAATAGAAATACGATAGCAATATAGGAAAGGCCAATAAGCCTCTTGTAATTTGTATCTTGTACAACACGAAAAGCCTCGGCCCCATCTCCTATATAAAGGGGGGCCGAGGGAGAAAGAAAGGATCGAATCCATTGTCAACAGAACCATTGTAACTTTTAGTCGAGCACCTTTTCGGCTGAAACCCTCGAGATCTACTTGCCATCTACTTTCCGCAAACCCTAAGTCTACAATCCGTAGGCATTGACAAGTTAATCCCCTATCAATTGACGCCGACCGTGGGGATCGAACCCACGAACACGTGGTCCCCAAACTTTGTTTTCATTTCATTGCCCACCACAATTTTTGTAGAAGCATATGAGAGGTCCATGTCCACCTCCGTACAAGGATTTCACAAATCGATCCAAATTTTGGTTGGGTCCGTCCATTCAAGCCAATGTCACCGCAATCTAAGAGCTCTTGCAAACTTCTCAATATTAAGTACGCCGAGTCCCCAAGATGTTTGCCCAATTTAATTTAAATTTCCCCTCCCCGTGACTTTTTCCGTCCAAAAAAGGCTCTCTCAATCTTCTACATGTTGTCAATGATGGGTAACGGGATGACAAGGGGAGTAAGGCGGTAGATCACTTGTGAGGCAATGGCGGAATTCACAAGAGCGGTACGTCCGACCGTGTTAATGAATTTTTCATCCCAAGTTGGAATATTCCCTGCCATCTTGTCGACGAGGTGTTGGAAATCCATGCTCTTCAATGTCCAAACCGAGAGAGAAAGCTCAAGGTATTTCATAGGGAATGTTTCTCTATGAACCAGAAAATCCTCAATAATGTCATCCAAGGAAACATAACGACAATAGATAGGGAAGACGAAGCTCTTTTGGGAGTTGGCGCAAAGGCCGGTGGCCTCCCCAAACGCCTCAAGGATGCAAGGAAGGTTGCAGATATCTTCTCTTATGGGCGCAAGGAATATTGTCGCATCATCGGTGTAGAGTGAAGTTTGCAAAATAGGTCCCCGGCCCCTAATTTAATGGAGGAGACCATGGAAAGTAGCAAGGTCAAGCACTCATTGCAACGGGTCGATACCAAAGTTGAAGAGCAACGGCGAAAGGGGGTCCCCTTGATGATGGCCGCGGCCGAATGCAGAGTTTGAAGTGTAAACCCTTAAACAAAAATGGACATAGTGATTTTGCTCCTGGGTGTATATGCTCCCTTTATTTTAAATACATTTGAAACATATTAAAAATATTAAAAAAATACAACAAAATGTTCCGGTATCTCAACATCATACATGTTCATGAAGTTGTTTCAGAAAAAAGTGGATTATTATGTGGCTTGTTAAAAAAAGACAAAAATCAATGCTAAAGTAAGGAATTTTACCTCGCATTTGTTTGTCTTTTTTGCACACGCCACAAAAATTATCATTTTACTATGAAACTATAAGTGATGTCGTAGAATGTGGAGACATACGGGCTTAAAAAAATCTCCGATTTTTTTAATATTTTGAAAATTATTTTTTGTATAAAGGGGGCATATTGTTGGATGTAGATGAGATCCAGCCCACTAAGGCAACCACTGTAGCCTACAATTACTGAAATCTCAAAACTCATCACGCTGACAGCTTGGGGACAGGCTTATGGGACAAAGTTTAGTCCCACATTGCTAGTTGGGAGGGAGTTGGAGTGGTATATAGGAGTTGATCTTCTAGTCCTTCCAAGTGAGTGAGAGGAGAAGGAGCCCTCGCGCACTCCTCCTTCGGTGTCGCCCGTCTCGCCTCGCCACGCATTGCACGTGTGTCGCGTTTCGTGGCTCGAGTTCGAGTTTCAAACACCTTTTGTGGAAGCCTAAATTTTTTGCTTGGTGCACCAACTGAGTTGGGTACGTGTTGACCATGTGTGTGCATGCTCGCCGCGTATCCCTGGCTTCCTACGCGTGGCAACGAGGTCAGTCGGCTCTCCTCTCAGGCTATACCAGGAGACAGAACGGATCTGGGGCAAAGCTCTCTATTATCCATTTGTGGCTCTCTCTCTCTCTTTCGAAGAAGTTCCTTTTGATGTGCTACTATCTAGTCTTGGCCATCCCGGTGACCGCGTGCACGGTCGTCCGGGTGAGCAAACCTCCAAAACCCCATCCGTCGAGATCCTGCATTGATGTGCGGGCGATGATGTTTTTTGGGGAGCATCTCAACGCGACTGCTCATTGATGTTCATGTTCTTCTTCGTCGGTTCGACTGCTTCCTCGATAAATCCGACTACACCATGGGCGACATCAACGATGGCCATGTTGGTGGTGCTGCTGTTGGTGCGACCTTCCCGGCCGCGATACGTGCTTTTTTTCCTCTTATCTTGCACGCTACGTGTTGCATGTTCAGATATTTTTTTGCGGGGTTGTTCCATGTTGAGATCTGATGCATGTGATAATCTTATGTGTATGGTTAAATATTCTAGCGTTTCTGTAATATTGCTTTTAGCAATTAAACTTATTCGGAAATTGCCTAATATAATCTAACACATATGCACCTAAGGTCAAAAGTGCATTTCCATAAACAAGGCGTCTATATAGCCAGTTTTTTTGAGCTTAGGGCATCTCCAGCGGGGCGACGCATATTTATGTCCGTTTGCGTCGGGCACGGACATAAAAAACGTCCGCATGTCCGCATGCGTCTACCCCTTCTCCAGCGGCAGAGACGCATTTATTTGACTGCATGCGTGATTAGAGAGGAGAGAGAGGAAAGATTCTATTTGTGTGGCTAAAAACGAACGCATGCGTGATTAAAGGAGGAGAGAGAGGGCTGCATGCAGCCCAACCGGACACAAACGGACGCGCGAACGCGTCCGCAGAGACGCATTCCTGGCGCATATTTGGTCCATGTTTGCGTCAGAATGGACGCTGCAGATGTTTTGCGTCTACCCGCTGGAGCGTATTTTTTATCCGCGCAGACGTAAACGGACGAAAAATGTCCGTTTGCGTCGCCCGGTGGAGATGCCTTATTTGTCGCGCAGACTGTTCCCGGAATCACGACCATAACCTCCTGTGTAGCTAGGTACCATGTAACCCTGGCGTGGCAATGAATGCCGGGTATAGGTTCACACCTCGCCACCGGTGACTCAAGCCGGCAGTTTGACCCATGGGCACGTCCGCCCATGGGCACCCGACCCGAATGGGTAGGGTATGGGTCGCTATATTCGCCCATCAGTCTTACCCATGGGCGACCCGATTAGTCGTGGGCAGGGTAAGGGTACATACTTATACCCATGGGTTACCGGCAATGGGTCGGGTTTGGCCGGGTCGAGCTCTCCCATGCCCATGCCCGATTAACAAATGGGCAAGGGTCTGTGCCCATTACCCTGCCCATGGGTGTGAGATGTCAACCACGCCCGAACCCGGAGTAGATCTGAGGTGTAGGAATAGGTTTTTCGGCTTTATGTCGTGTTTTTGAGTTTGACATCTGGATCTCCGGCCAGGATCTGGTGCTTCTGGTGGTGGTTTGGCGGCGGCAAGCTCCAAGAATCTCCTTCAATAAAGGGCCCAATAGATGTCTTCTTCTTTGTAGGTGTTCGGTGACTGCTCTGCTCCTCCTGGCTGGCCGTGGCGGCAGGAGGGAGAAGCAAGGCGGTGTACAAGGTCTCAGCAAGGTTTGTTCCTTGGCTGGCCATGGTGGTGAGGAGGGAACTGGCTTGTCTTCCCCTGCAAAGTTTGGAGCTAGTAGGGCTAGCTGGTGCAATCTGCTGAAGGGCAGCATAGCCCTATTTCTTTCTCTGTCTGGCCATGGTGGCGAGGGGAGAAGAAGGGGCGATGCAGTGTTTTCGACCAGGCGGCGCTAGCTCTATCTTCGGTGGTTCTTCTTCAAGCGCAACTACGGAGCCGACACCATGGCCGCTGCGATCTACAACCGGCAAGGCGGCTGTTTCTCAACCTCCGTGACGGAGGCTTCTCCCTGTCCCTGTTGGAGCTCGACGCCTCCTCGCTGGCAAGTGATTCGTTCCCGGCGGCTTGGAGGTAGACAGTGGGGGTGGGTTCTCGCCGGAAGGAAGAGTTCGAGCAGCTTCTCTCCTTTCCTTGGTGGCAACGCTTCGAGGATGTCGGCGAGCGGTGACGGTGAAGCTCCAGGACCTGATTGCTTTTTCAACTGTTGTTCTGGGGTGTGTTTTGTAAATTTGCAGGCCTTATCCTCAAATACTAGGTTCTTTAGGGCGAGTGTTGTAAAGGGCCTGTCTGCAATGTGTACCTGTCACGTGTCACTTTAATGGAATACCACCTTCTGTTAAAAAAAACTCTACGAACAAGCACTCAGTAAAATCGTAGAAAAAGCAATCCAGGTGTTCATCTTCACCGCTCAACGTCGACAACCTCCAGGCACAAGCACCACCATTACCTCCGGGAACAAAACCACTTGGGGTGATGGCAGTGATGATTCCCACACCGAGATCAAAGTTCTTCCTGTAAAGGAAGAAGGAGCCCATGCAACAGTTGCAGCCGGACGCAGAGGGCCTCTCTTGGCCATGAATAGCATCAGAAAATCTTGGCCTCTGCTAATGAGCTTCGCTGCAGAATCCATATTCGGAAGCACAAGTAGAACCTTCTGCTTCACCTTCCCACCTTCCATCGCCAAGCACCTAACAAGTCGAAGCTACCTCCCCATTCTCCCTCACCGCCATGGCCAACCGAGAGTAGATAATTTGCACCAACCACAGGTAGAGGACGACAAAGTCAACGCTTATTGAGGGGATTCGCCACTGGGGCACCATCCGCTCACTTCCACCTTGGAAGCAGAAGCACGACCTCCATGGACGCCCATCTAGGGCCACATCGAACCACCAGGAGGGCAGGGCATCCCCACACACCTCGAGATCATGTTGTCACCGAGCTACCCTTCTCACCCCCTTGCCTCCATAGCTGGCTGATACGTCTCCAACGTATCTATAATTTCTGATGTTCCATGCTTGTTTTATGACAATACCTACATGTTTTGCTCACACTTTATGATGATTTTATGCGTTTTCCGGAACTAACCTATTGACGAGATGCCGAAGTGCCGCTCCTCGTTTTTCGCTGTTTTTGGTTTTAGAAATCCTACAAAGGAAATATTCTCGGAATCGGACGAAATCAACGCCCAATATCTTATTTTTCCCGGAAGCTTCCAGAGCACCGAAGAGGGGCCAGAGGGGAGCCAGGCGGCCCCACCCCACAAGGCAGCGCGGCCAAGGGGGGGCTCCCCCTATTGTGTGGGCTCCCAGGGCCCTTCCAACTCCGCCTCTTCGCCTATTTAAGCCTCCGTGACCTAAAACTTCGAGGCGAGGATTCGGTTAGCCATGACTTGTGAAAGCAAAGGTTGGAAGGAGTGTCACCCAAAAATAAAAATAAACTACACTAAAGTACATGTGTAAACAAAAGGGAAGAGGGATGATCTACCTTGCTGGTAGAGATAACGTCCTTCATGGGAGCCGCTCTTTGAAAGTCTGCTTGGCAAGGGGGTTAGAGTGCCCACTACCATTCGTTGACAACAACAAACACCTCTCAAAACTTTACTTTTATGCTCTCTTTATGATTTCAAAACTTGAAAAGCTCTAGCACATGATTTAATCCCTGCTTCCCTCTGCGAAGGGCCATTCTTTTACTTTTATGTTGAGTCAGCTTTACCTACTTCCTTCCATCTTAGAAGCAAACACTTGTGTTAACTGTGCATTGATTCTTACATACTTGCTTATTTGCATTCATCATATTACTTTGTGTTGACAATTATCCATGAGATATGCATGTTGAAAGTTGAAAGCAATTGCTGAAACATAAATCTTCCTTTGTGTTGCTTCAGTGCCTTTACTTTGAATTTATTGCTTTATGAGTTAACTCCTATGCAAGTCTTATTGATGCTTGTCTTGAAAGTACTATTCATGAAAAGTCTTTGATATATGATTCAGTTGTTTAGTCATTATCTTTACCATTGCTTCGAATCACTTCATTCATCTCATATGCTTTACAATAGTATGATCAAGATTATATAAGTAGCATGTCACTACAGAAATTATTCTTTTTATCGTTTACCTACTCGAGGGCGAGTAGGAACTAAGCTTGGGGATGCTGATACGTCTCCAACGTATCTATAATTTCTGATGTTCCATGCTTGTTTTATGACAATACCTACATGTTTTGCTCACACTTTATGATGATTTTATGCGTTTTCCGGAACTAACCTATTGACAAGATGCCGAAGTGCCAGTTCCTATTTTCTGCTGTTTTTGGTTTCAGAAATCCTACAAAGGAAATATTCTCGGAATCGGACGAAATCAACGCCCAATATCTTATTTTTCCCGGAAGCTTCCAGAGCACCGAAGAGGGGCCAGAGGGGAGCCAGGGGGCCCCACCCCACAAGGCGACGCGACCAAGGGGGGGCGCCCCCCTACTGTGTGGGCCCCCCAGGGCCCTTTCGACTCCGCCTCTTCACCTATTTAAGCCTCCGTGACCTAAAACTTCGAGGCGAATAAGCCACGATACGGAAAACCTTCCAGAGCCGCCGCCATCGCGAAGCCAAGATTCGGGGGACAGAAGTCTCTGTTCCGGCATGCCGCCGGGACGGGGATTTCCCCCGGAAGGCATCTCCATCGACATCACCGCCATCTTCATCACCGCTGCTATCTCCATGATGAGGAGGGAGTAGTTCTCCCCCGAGGCTGAGGGCTCTACCGGTAGCTATGTGGTTCATCTCTCTCCCATGTACTTCAATACAATGATCTCATGAGCTGCCTTACATGATTGAGATTCATATGATGAGCTTTGTATCACTATCAATCTATGTGCTACTCTAGTGATGTTATTAAAGTATTCTATTCCTCCTCCATGATGTAATGTTGACAGTGTGTGCATCATGTAGTACTTGGCGTAGGTTATGATTGTAATCTCTTGTAGATTATGAAGTTAACTATTACTATGATAGTATTGATGCGATCTATTCCCCCTTTCATAGCTATTGTTGACAGTGTGTATGCTATGTTAGTACTCAGTCTAAATTGCAACGGTCTATTATGCACTCTAAAGGTTACTTAAATATGAACTCCGGATGTTGTGGAGCTTGTTAACTCTGGCTTGAGGGAGCTCTTTTAGCCCTACACAATGAATGGTGTTTGTTATCCAACAAGAGAGTGTAGAGTAGTTTTATTATGTGATCATTGTTGAGAGTGTCCACTAGTGAAAGTAGGATCCCTAGGCCTTGTTTCTAAGCATTGAATCACCGTTTATTTACTGTTTTACCGCATGTTTACTCGCGGCCATATTTATTTCAGATTGTTATTACCACTCATATTCATCCTTATTACTTGTATTTCACTATCTCCTCGCCGAACTAGTGCACCTATACATCTGACAAGTGTATTAGGTGTGTTGGGGACACAAGAGACTTCTTGTATCATGATTGCAGGGTTGCTTGAGAGGGATATCTTTGACCTCTTCCTCCCTGAGTTCGATAAACCTTCGGTGATTCACTTAAGGGAAACTTGCTGCTGTTCTACAAACCTCTGCTCTTGGAGGCCCAACACTGTCTATAGGAAAAGAAGCGTGCGTAGACATCAAGCTATTTTCTGGCGCCGTTGCCGGGGAACGAAAAAAAGTTACACCACAGAGATTTCAACCTCCCACGTCAACTGCGCGCCAGCAGTGGATAGCAACCTATTTTCTGGCGTTGTTGCCGGGGAGGTAAGGTAAAAGATATTCACATCCTCCGACTACTAAGCTATTTCCTAGCACTATTGCCGGTGTGTGAGTGCTCGAAGCTATTTCCTTTAGATCCTGCAATTGCATCTTTTTGTTTCTTGTTTTTATTTTTCACTAGTTAGGCATAATGGAAAACAAAAAAAAATTTAGTGAGCTTTTTAATCTATTTCCTGAGTTAAGACATGAATTGTTTGATGCGAAAATTAAAAAACCTATGGGACCTTATTTGCATGCTAGTAGCAATGTTATTAGTATGAACGCAATTACTGCTAATGTTATGGAAAAGTCTAAGCTTGGGGAAGCTAGTTTTTATGATCTTTTTAGCTTTCCATCTTTAGGGGAGAAAATTTGCTCTGATAATGCTTTATCTCCCATATGCGATAACTCTAATGATGCTTGTGATATTTTAAATCCACCTACTGAAAGTATTCCTTTCAAGATACCCATGAAAATTATTGAACGTGTTATGGATAACCGCTATGAAGGGGATGGAACTGTCCATCCTGGAGATCATTTACTGTTTTTGCACGAATTATGCGGGTTATTTAAGTGTGCAGGTATCTCTATGGATGAAGTGAGGAAGAAACTATTCTCTATGTCGCTGTCTAGTAAAGCGGCGCATTGGTATAAATTGCTGAAGAATAGGCATTCTCTTGGTTGGGAGGAAATTGTATCTCTCTTTTATTCCAAATTTTATCCTCTTCATGAAGTGCATATTGATAGGAATTACATTTATAACTTTTATCCTCGTGATGGAGAGAGTATTTCCCAAGCATGGGGGAGATTGAAGTCACTAATGCTCAAATGTCCCATTCATGAGCTCCCCAGTAATGTTATTATTAATAATTTTTATGCAAGGCTTTCAGGACACCACAAGGACTATCTAGATGCCTGTTTGGAGGGATCTTTCACAAGCAAGGAGGTTGAAGCTAGATGGGATCTTCTTGAAAGAATTCAGGAGAATACTTAAGATTGGGAGAACGACAAAGGTAAAGAATCAGGTATAAATTATGATTATGAATGCATTGAAACTTTTATGGATACTGATAAATTTCGAAATACGAGTGCTACTTATGGTCTTGACTCTCAAGTTGCTGCAAATCTTTATAAAGATTTTGCCTCTCATTTTGAATTGCCTAGGAAGAATTTTGATAAATATCATGAACCTTTCAAAGACACTTGCATGGAAAATGAAATTGTTGTTAATGATTGCAATGAACATGCTCAAACTCCTAAGAATGCTATTTCCTATAAGCATGTTATTTTTTGTGGAATGCATAGACCTTGTGGAATTAATCAAATCAAAGATGAATATTGTATCCATCATAGGAATGAAAAAACTAGAAAGTGGTCTAGGGATCTAGATGATCTTGGTGAAAAAGTTTGTGCCCTCTATCCTTATATTTGTGAACTTTGCCATAGAGTGGGTCATTTTAATTTTCAATGCTCCTCCAATGATAATTAGAACCCCATGAGTGCTGCAATCTTGTATTGTGATGATGAAATTACTCCTAATCAACATGATGAACTTACTTTATTTTTGAAGTGTGAAGAGTTATCAAGAAAAATTTCTTTGTTAGATATGAGTGATATTGATATTGATGATGTCCTGCATGGGTGTCTTTCTTATTGCATTGATAATTGCCGTACAAATACTTACATACAAAATATTTTAGAAGACGACACTTTGCCAAAATATGATAGGACCGCTGTGTGTTTTAAACTTATTAATGAAAAGGAGGAATCCTCCAAAGTTTCTTCTATTGCTTTCGGAAATAAATCAGGTTATGTGGAGGAGCCTCTCTTCAAGCCTCTTCCTCCCAGAGGGAACAAGAAGAAGGGAACGAAGAAGAAGAAGAAGATGGGGAATAAAAAGAAAGAGGTAACGGCATATCCCCGTGTTTATGAGATAACAATAGGTAACCGTAAGTATGTTGCTTCTAATGATTATTATGATAATGAATCTGTGTACAATGATCTTCCTATGCCCTTTACCTACATTAGTGATCATGATTTGAAAGAGCACACTACTTTTGATATTGAAAATCTCTGGGAAACTAATTCTGAAAATTATGATGTTAATAATTGCCATAGTATTAGTATTATCCATGCTTCCTCCCATAGTGATATAGAAAGCTCTAAGCTTGGGGATGAGGTGTTTGAAAATCCTTTTGCTACTGATCATTATATGTTTGATACATCTCCTTCTAGCAACAATGATGGTATGGTTACAGATGAACATACTGTGAAAGATAACTATTCTATTTCTTATGATGACACTATGCCTCCAATCTTTGATAATTATTATAAAGAATGCTATGACATAGGTTATAATTATCCTTATGAAACTTGTCATAGTTATGATGGGATTGCCAAAAATCATTCCCTTAGTACGCAACTTGTTTACCATGTTCAAACTCTTGATAATGATCCTGCTCCAATTACTATTAATGAGAAGAATTTTTCTTATGCCAAAATTGATGATACTTTTATGCATATGAACTATGATAAGAATGTTTTAAGTGATGGTTATATTGTGGATTTCATCAATGATGCTACTGAAAGTTATTATGAGAGAGGGAAATATGGTTATATGCACCTTAATAATATTAAGTTTCCCCTCTTTATGTTGAGAATCTTGAAGTTACACTTGTTTTGTCTTCCTATGCTATTCACTTTGTTCTTCATTGACTTGTTTATTTACAAGATTCCTTTTCATAGGAAGTGGGTTAGACTTAAATGTGTTTTGAATTTGCTTTTTGATGCTCCTTTTGCTTCAACTCTTATTTCTTCCGAGAGCATCATTAAAATTGTTGAGCACATCTTAATGGCTATAAAGAAAGCACTTCTTGGGAGATAACCCATGTTTTTATTTTGCTACTGTTTTGTTGTGTCTTGGAAGTTTTTACTACTGTAGCAACCTCTCCTTATCTTTATTTTATTGCATTGTTGTGTCAAGTAAAGTCTTTGATAGTAAAGATGATACTAGATTTGGATTACTGCGCAGAAACAGATTTCTTGCTGTCACGAATTTGAGTAGGATTTTACGTAGGTAACTCAGAAAAATCTGCCGATTTACGTGAGTGATCCTCGGATATGTACGCAACTTTCATTCAATTTGAGCATTTTCATCCGAGCAAGTTAAGTGCCCCGAGAAAAATTCGTCTTTATGGACTGTTCTGTTTTGACAGATTCTGCCTTTTATTTCGCATTGCCTTTTTTGCTATGTTTGATGGATTTCTTTGTTCCATTAACTTTCAGTAGCTTTGGGCAATGTCCAGAAGTGTTAAGAATGATTATGTCACCTCTGAATATGTGAATTTTTTATTATGCACTAACCCTCTAATGAGTTTATTTTGAGTTTGGTGTGGAGGAAGTTTTCAAGGGTCAAGAGAGGAGGATGATATATGATCAAGAAGAGTGAAATGTCTAAGCTTGGGGATTCCCCCGTGGTTCATCCCTGCATATTTCAAGAAGACTCAAGCATCTAAGCTTGGGGATGCCCAAGGCATCCCCTTCTTCATCGACAACTTATCAGGTCACCTTAGTGAAATTATATTTTTATCCCGTCACATCTTATGTGCTTTACTTGGAGCGTCTTTATGTTCTTGTTTTCGTTTTGTTTGAATAAAATTGGATCCTAGCATTCTTTGTGTGGGAGAGAGACACGCTCCGCTGTTGCATATAAACACATGTGTTCTTAGCTTTATTCTTAATGTTCATGGTGAAGGTTGAAACTGCTTCATTCATTGTTATTTGGTTGGAAACAGAAAATGCTGCATGTGGTAATTGGTATAATGTCTTGAATAATTTGATACTTGTCAATTGTTGTGCTCAAATAGATCATGTTTAAGCTCTTGCATCATGTACTTTGCACCTATTAATGAAGAAATACCGTAGAGATTGTTGACATTTGGTTTGCATGATTGATCTCTCTAAAGTCTAGATATTTTCTGGCGAGGGTTTGAACAACAAGGAAGACAGTGTAGAGTCTTATAATGCTTGCAATATGTTCTTATGTAAATTTTGCTATACCGGTTCATAGTTGTGTTTGCTTCAAACAACCTTGCTAGCCTAAGCCTTGTATTGAGAGGGAATACTTCTCGTGCATCCAAATCCTTGAGCCAAAAACTATGCCATTTGTGTCCACCATACCTACCTACTACATGGTATTTCTCTGCCATTCCAAGTAAATACTTCATGTGCTACCTTTAAACAATTCAAAAGTTATCATCTCTTATTTGTGTCAATGTTTTACAGCTCATGAGGAAGTATGTGGTGTTTTATCTTTCAATCTTGTTGGGCAGCTTTCACCAATGGACTAGTGGCTTCATCCGCTTATCCAATAATTTTGCAAAAAGAGCCAGCAATGGGGTTCCCAGCCCCAATTAATTAACTTTCATTAATAATTCTCTTCACATGTTTTGCTCTGATTCATCAGTAAGCAACTTAATTTTGCAAATAGACACTCCTCCATGGTATGTGAAATGTTGGAAGGCACCCGAGGATTCGGTTAGCCATGGCTTGAGAAAGCAAAGGTGGGGAGGAGTGTCACCTAAATAAAACTAAAATAAATAGACACTCCTTCATGGTATGTGATTGTTGGAAGGCACCCGAGGATTCGGTTAGCCATGTCTTGTGAAAGCAAAGGTTGGAAGGAGTGTCACCGAAAAATAAAAATAAACTACACTAAAGTACATGTGTAAACAAAAGGGAAGAGGGATGATCTACCTTGCTGGTAGAGATAACGTCATTCATGGGAGCCGCTCTTTGAAAGTCTGCTTGGCAAGGGGGTTAGAGTGCCCACTACCATTCGTTGACAACAACAAACACCTCTCAAAACTTTACTTTTATGCTCTCTTTATGATTTGAAAACTTGAAAAGCTCTAGCACATGATTTAATCCCTGCTTCCCTCTGCGAAGGGCCATTCTTTTACTTTTATGTTGAGTCAGTTTACCTACTTCCTTCCATCTTAGAAGCAAACACTTGTGTTAACTGTGCATTGATTCTTACATACTTGCTTATTTGCATTCATCATATTACTTTGTGTTGACAATTATCCATGAGATATGCATGTTGAAAGTTGAAAGCAATTGCTGAAACTTAAATCTTCCTTTGTGTTGCTTCAGTGCCTTTACTTTGAATTTATTGCTTTATGAGTTAACTCCTATGCAAGTCTTATTGATGCTTGTCTTGAAAGTACTATTCATGAAAAGTCTTTGCTATATGATTCAGTTGTTTAGTCATTATCTTTACCATTGCTTCGAATCACTTCATTCATCTCATATGCTTTACAATAGTATGATCAAGATTATGTAAGTAGCATGTCACTACGAAATTATTCTTTTTATCGTTTACCTACTCGAGGGCGAGTAGGAACTAAGCTAGGGATGCTGATACGTCTCCAACGTATCTATAATTTCTGATGTTCCATGCTTGTTTTATGACAATACCTACATGTTTTGCTCACACTTTATGATGATTTTATGCATTTTCCGGAACTAACCTATTGACGAGATGCCGAAGTGCCAGTTCCTGTTTTCTGCTGTTTTTGGTTTCAGAAATCCTACAAAGGAAATATTCTCGGAATCGGACGAAATCAACGCCCAATATCTTATTATTCGCGGAAGCTTCCAGAGCACCGAAAAGGGGCCAGAGGGGAGCCAGGGGGCCCCACCCCACAAAGGCGGCGCGGCCAAGGGGGGGGACACGCCCCCCTACTGTGTGGGCCCCCCAGGGCCCTTCCGACTCCGCCTCTTCGCCTATTTAAGCCTTCGTGACCTAAAACTTCGAGGCGAATAAGCCACGATACGAAAAACCTTCCAGAGCCGCCGCCATCGTGAAGCCAAGATTCGGGGGACAGAAGTCTCTGTTCCGGCACGCCGCTGGGACGGGGAATTGCCCCCGGAAGGCATCTCCATCGACATCACCGCCATCTTCATCACCGCTGCTGTCTCCATGATGAGGAGGGAGTGGTTCTCCCCCGAGGCTGAGGGCTCTACCGGTAGCTATGTGGTTCATCTCTCTCCCATGTACTTCAATACAATGATCTCATGAGCTGCCTTACATGATTGAGATTCATATGATGAGCTTTGTATCACTATCAATCTATGTGCTACTCTAGTGATGTTATTAAAGTATTATATTCCTCCTCCATGATGTAATGTTGACGAGTGTGTGCATCATGTAGTACTTGGCGTAGGTTATGATTGTAATCTCTTGTAGATTATGAAGTTAACTATTACTATGATAGTATTGATGTGATCTATTCCCCCTTTCATAGCTATTGTTGACAGTGTGTATGCTATGTTAGTACCCGGTCTAAATTGCAACGGTCTATCATGCACTCTAAAGGTTACTTAAATATGAACTCCGGATGTTGTGGAGCTTGTTAACTCCGGCTTGAGGGAGCTCTTGTAGCCCTACACAATGAATGGTGTTTGTTATCCAACAAGAGAGTGTAGAGTAGTTTTATTATGTGATCATTGTTGAGAGTGTCCACTAGTGAAAGTAGGATCCCTAGGCCTTGTTTCTAAGCATTGAATCACCGTTTATTTACTGTTTTACCGCATGTTTACTCGCTGCCATATTTATTTCAGATTGTTATTACCACTCATATTCATCCATATTACTTGTATTTCACTATCTCTTCACCGAACTAGTGCACCTATACATCTGACAAGTGTATTAGGTGTGTTGGGGACACAAGATACTTCTTGTATCGTGATTGCAGGGTTGCTTAAGAGGGATATCTTTGACCTCTTCCTCCCTGAGTTCGATAAACCTTGTGTGATTCACTTAAGGGAAACTTGCTGCTGTTCTACAAACCTCTGCTCTTGGAGCCCCAACACTGTCTACAGGAAAAGAAGCGTGCGTAGATATCAAGCTATTTTCTGGCGCCGTTGCCGGGGAACGAAGAAAAGTTACACCACAGAGATTTCTACCTCCCACGTCAACTGCGCGCCAGCAGTGGACAGCACTGACCAGGAGAAGAAGAATTAGCAACACAATTCCCTAGATCAAGAGGCAGCAACAACATTCCATATTTGCGAAGATCCTCGAAGTAGAAGGCACCATCGCCCACTCATGCCACCAGGCAAAAAAAAAACAGTGGAGCCATGCATCGACTTGCTCAGGATCTCGCTATAAGAACCCGAATCCCTACTCCAAACTACCAGAAGAATGCCAAGAACTCTACTCCTACCTATACAAACTAATCCAACGAATCCCCTTAGCCAACTACGACCGTCAGCACCGGCGGGAGCGGCCTCGGTTTGGCCCGACGCCACGAAGGAACCACTCGATTCATCGTAGCCGGGTTAGAGAGATGATACTATAGAATGGGCGAGTCCACTTCATGGAGCCCACTAACTCTACAAGAAATAATGAAAGGTGGCAAGGTTGGTTTTTTTGGGGCGAAACTAATGTCCACTCGGCTTTAGCTAGAACGGAGCCGGTCGGAGTCAAACATCTCTAGGGTAGCACCGAAGCAAGGTTGGCGCTCAAGAACATGGCGTCGAACCACTAATCAAATCTGCTTTGGCACCCAAGAGCATAGTGTCGGACCCTAAGGGCTCCTTTCATTTATATGATTTGTACACACTATAGGAATTAATTCTATATCATTCTTGTAGTGTAAGTTCTATAGGAAAAAACACGAGGTCATAGCTCATGGATTTTTTTTGCCACAATCAAACACACTTTAGTTTCTCATATGATTCATATAGTCATGATATCCTAATCTTATACTTTCCTATTTCTATGATTTTTCTATCCTATGAATCAAAGGAGGCCTAAACATATTTCTTGTGAAATTTCATTAGAATCGATCTGCGCAACTTCGGCTCCATCCTAGATAGTTCCAAAGTTAGATATTAGATTATTTTAAGATGAGGCATTAGTTATGGTAAACGAATTGAGATTGTACATCCATCATCATCAAGAACAACAATGTATGTACGGATCGACCGACTGTTGATCGTGTTGCTGATCCAGATCCACAGGAACTGCCGGAACAAAAACAGAAACAGGTCACGATGGGCGTGTGCACACGTAGTCAAAGAGGAAAGACAGAGAAGCTACAGTAAGCTAGAACGGGAAGGTGATCGAAGGCGACAAACGGAAGCCGCGCATCGCTGCTGGCGCGTCGCCCCGCGATCTAGCGCCGGCGGTGCTCACAACGTCGTGCCGTTCACACTCGTCCATCCATCGCCGATCGGGCGCGCGTCGCCTGTCAAACTTAAATGAGAAACTTCCTCGCGGTGTTCCATCCGTGGTCACGGGGGCATCAGAGGATTGCGGGTGCGGCGGATGCGGTCGATCCGGGTCGTCGTGATTTCGCGGGTCCTTGCTTCACCAGTCGTCCTAGGAGGACGTGCGTGCGCACGGCATGGACCGCAGGGCAGGCAATCGTTCAAGCTTACTGTAGCTTCTCTGTCTTTCCTCTTTGACTACGTGTGCACACGCCCATCGTGACCTGTTTCTGTTTTTGTTCCGGCAGTTCCTGTGGATCTGGATCAGCAACACGATCAACAGTCGGTCGATCCGTACATACATTGTTGTTCTTGATGATGATGGATGTACAATCTCAATTCGTTTACCAGAACTAATGCCTCATCTTAAAATAAATCTAATGTCTAACTTTGGCACCATCTAGGATGGAGCCGAAGTTGCGCAGATAGGTGCGAATGAAATTTCACAAGAAATATGTTTAGGCCTCCTTTAATTCATAGGATAGAAAAATCATAGTAATGGAAAAGTATAAGATTAGGATATCATGACTATATGAATCATATGAGAAACTAAAGTGTGTTTGATTATGGCAAAAAAAAATCCATGAGCTATGACCCTCGTGTTTTTTCCTATAGAACTTACACTACAAGAATGATATAGAATTAATTCCTATAGGATAAATTCCTATGTGAATCAAACAACCCATGTAGGAAAAAAATTCATACGATCCAAACCCTACACGATTTTTATACAAATCATATAAATGAAAGGAGCCCTTAGGGTCCGACACTATGCTCTTGGGCACCAAAGCAGATTTGATTAGTAGTTCAACGTCATGTTCTTGAGCCAGCCAACCTTGCTTCGGTGCTACCCTAGAGATGTTTGACTCCGACCGGCTCCGTTCTAGCTAAAGCCGAGTGGACATTAGTTTCGCCCAAAAAAAACCAACCTTGCCACTTTTCATTATTTCTTGTAGAGCTAATGGGCTCCATGAAGTGGACTCGCTCATTCTATAGCATCATCTCTCTAACCTGGCTACAGTAACTGAGTGGTTCCTTCGTGGCATCGGGCCAAACCCAGGCCGCTCCCACCGGCGCTGACGGTCGTAGTTGGCTAAGGGGATTCGTTGAATTAGTTTGTATAGGTAGGAGTAGAGTTCTTGGCATTCTTCTGGTAGTTTGGAGTAGGGATCCGGGTTCTTATAGCGAGATCCTGAGCAGGTCGATGCATGGCTCCACTGTTTTTTTGCCTGGTGGCAGGAGTGGGCGATGGTGCCTTCTACTTCGAGGATCTTCGCAAATATGAAATGTTGTTGCTGCCTCTTGATCTAGGGAATTGTGATGCTAATTCTTCTTCTCCTGGCCAGCTATGGAGGCAAGGGGGTGAGAAGGGTAGCTCGGTGACAGCATGATCTAGAGGTGTGTGGGGATGCCCTGCCCTCCTGGTGGTTTGATGCGGCCCTAGATGGGCGTCCATGGAGGTCGTGCTTCTGCTTCCAAGGTGGAAGTGAGCGGATGGTGCTCCGGTGGCGAATCCCCTCAATAAGCGTTGACTTTGTCGTCCTCTACCTGTTGTTGGTGCAAAATATCTACTCTCGGCTGGCCGTGGCGGCGAGGGAGAATGGGGAGGTAGCTTCGACTTGTTAGGTGCTTGGTGATGGAAGGTGGGAAGGTGAAGCAGAAGGTTCTACTTGTGCTTCCGAATATGGATTCTGCAGTGAAGCTCATTAGCAGAGGCCAAGATTTTCTGATGCTATTCATGGCCAAGAGAGGCCTTCCGCATCCGGCTGCAACTGTTGCATGAGCTCCTTCTTCCTTTACTAGAAGAACTTTGATCTCGGTGTGGGAATCATCACCGCCATCACCCCAAGTGGTTTTGTTCCCGGAGGTAATGGTGGTGCCCGTGCCTGGAGGTTGTCGACGTTGAGCGGTGAAGATGAACACCTTGATTGCTTTTTCTACGATTTTACTGAGTGCTTGTTCGTAGAGTTTTTTTTGAAACAGAAGGTGGTATTCCATTAAAGTGACACGTGACAGGTACAAATTGCAGACAGGCCCTTTACAACACTCGCCCTAAAGAACCTAGTATTTGAGGATAAGGCCTGCAAATTTACAAAACACACCCTAGAACAACAACTAAAAAAGCAATCAGGTCCTGGAGCTTCACCGTCACCGCTCGCCGGCATCCTCGAAGCGTCGCCGCCAAGGTATGGAGAGAAGCTACTCGAACTCTTCCTTCCGGCGAGAACCCACCCCTGCTGTCTACCTCCAAGCCGCCAGGAACGAATCACTTGTCAGCGAGGAGGCGTCGAGCTCCAATAGGACAGGGAGAAGCCTCCGTCACGGAGGTTGAGAAACAGCCGCCTTGCCGGCTGTAGATCGCAGCGGCCATGGTGCCGGCTCCGTAGTTGCGCTTGAAGAAGAACCACCGAAGATAGAGCTGGCGCCGCCTGGTCAAAAACACCGCATCGCCCCTTCTTCTCCCCTCGCCACCATGGCCGGACAGAGAAAGAAACAGGGCTATGCTGCCCTTCAGCAGATTGCACCAGCTAGCCCTACTAGCTCCAAACTTTGCAGGGGAAGGCAAGCCAGTTCCCCCCTCACCACCATGGCCGGCCAGGGAACAAACCTTGTTGAGACCTTGTACACCGCCTTGCTTCTCCCTCCTGCCGCCACGACCAGCCAGGAGGAGCAGAGCAGTCACCGAACACCTGCAAAGAAGAAGACATCTACTGGGCCCTTTATTGAAGGAGATTCTAGAGCAGAAGGCCCGCCGCGGTTGCTCCCACCGTTGGAGCTCGCCGCCGCCAAACCACCACCAGAAGCACCAGATCCTGGCCGGAGATCCAGATGCCAAACTCCAAAACCCCGGCATAAAGCCGAAAAACCTATTCCTACACCTTAGATCTACTCTGGCGCCTCTCCTCCACCATCTCCGACCGGCTAAGCCGGCGGAGAAGGCTCGGGATCGGCCCGGTCGGCGGATGAGGACTCTCAGAAGCGGTGGGAGGAGAGAGAGAGAGAGAGAGAGAGGAGAGGGAGAGAGAGGTGTAGTTATCTTAATTTTTTCTGTTCGTAGAGTTTGGGGGATTTTCTTTTCATGACGGGTTCCTCTTGTATATAGTTGAAGGCCTTGTTGGTCTTTCCCGTTTGAAAAAAAAGGGCTCCACAGGTTCAGACCTGAATTTTCAGAGTTCAAAATCGATGGAGACAAACATTTCTTCATGTCACGTGTAACCGACTAACGGTGCCAGTTGCTCTAGCGCATCTAGCCCCCAGCAGGTTTGACTTTGCATTGCACTTGTACGCGTACACAACACGTACGGCGATATCGGTTCGTCTGGAGAAAAAGCGCACGTACGTACGTACGACTTACTTCTCCTTTGACTTTACAAGCCAGTACTACGCTTTTGTACGGCACGCCTGTACTGTCGCGTACACTTCCAAGTCTTGCCTAGTTGCCTCGTTTCTTTTTCTTCCCGGATGTCGTGGTTATACGGCGCGATTCCTCACCACCGTCAAAGTCGATCAATCCCATGTGCCATGCGTGGCCGGATCACTTGCTCGTGTCAGCAAATCGATGCAGATTATATTGTCTATGGATGCAAGAGAACATCGGCAGAAGCAATCGCTTTGTTCGATACCTCTCGATCACGACTTTTATCATATATCGGCACTAGTAAGAATTGCTGTTGCTCTGACTTTAGAAGCGACCGACGTACGTAGGGCCTCTTTGTTTGGGCTGGCTGTGGCTGGCTGCGGCTGGCTGTGCTGCTGTGTAGAGAAAGCTGCTGCGCAGAAAAAGCTGCTGTTTTGAGTTATACTCTTTGGCAACTTAGCTGACTGTCTGGCTGCAAACTAAGAAATCGTTTGAAATAATATTAAATTAATGAGAACTTGTATTTATGTTGATTTATGTGTAATAAATATTATAATGATCAATACATTAAAAAATAAATCACTATGAAATACCATGAATATACTACACAAGAATACGTGCACTTAATAATTCATCCAACAGATCATTTTCCAAACTACATATTCATATCATTGTGCTAAATAATATATCCATCACAGATGTAACATTCTCCAAAAATACAAACACATCACATGTATTAGCATAATTCTACATCAATTAGCAATGATGATGGCGCATTCTAACTTAGGTCCCTCAGATTCCTCATTTAGGACACTCCAATAAGCAATGATGATCGCGCAATCTAAGAATGCTTTTGCCCACTGGCCTACCATTTCACAACGAGCTCCACGATCAATCAATCATCTCGGGAACGAGCTCAGATGGGACCTCACGTCGCGCCGTCGCGGAAATACGCCAGCGGAGCTCGCGAACGAGCTTGGACGGAAAGGATCTCGACGATCTGTGACGAGACGATGGCCGACGGTTGGCGATGTGCTGGACGGGAATGAGCTGAGGCCGCGATCGGGAAGAGCTCCTGTAGGATCTGGGATGGCTGGAGGTAGGCGAGATTGGCGCGGGGATGAGGGCCGGCCGAGGGGAAGGCCGGTCGCTGGTGGAGGAAGTCCGGTCGCCGGCGGGGAAGGCCAGAGCGGCAGGACTGCAGGAGGTCGGGAGTGGCGGCGCGCACGCGAGGTCGGACACTGCCCGTGTCGCTCGTGAGGACTTGGATGGCTCGACAAGGGAAAAAACTGTTGGGCATGTAGAAAAGGGAAGGAACGGGTTGACTGCGCGGTGGTAGTTCAGCTGTAATTTCCAGAAACGAAAAGGGCAATCAATGATACCGATTCGGGAGCAGAGGTAAAAAGCTCGGGAAGCACCTCAAACCCGTGCTTTTTCTTTTGTGTGGGAGGGAGACCTGCTTTGGCAAAAGCCTACCGCACAGCTAACCCGTTTGTTTTGTTTGCCCAGCTTTTTTCTATGGAAAGCACCTAAAAGCCCAAACAAAGAGGTCCGTACGCGCCGGCCAGTGGTAACCTTTTGTACGGCACATGTATGTACCGTCGCGTTGGTGTACACTTGCAAGTCTTACTACTTCCTTTGTCCGTAATTACCCTATATTCTAGATTTAGTTAAAGTTAAACCTCGTATAATTTAACCTAACATACAAGGAACAATATTAACATATAGAAATACTGTATGCATAAAATATAATATGAAAGTATGTTTTATGATATTTAAAACAATATTTGTTTTATGGTATGAATGTTGTTGATATTTTTTTAATAAAAATGGCTAACCTTCCTTTACGAAGTAGTCTCTACTATTAAGAGCAAACTGGTGAATGACTGGTGTCACATTTTTAGGATGGACAATAATACCCTCACGTCACAAACAAAACGCAACTAACAAAACAACTCCAGCCTCGAGCGGCGTGGCACATCACATCTTAATCCATACTTCGCGCTAATTAAGCTACCTAACTACTAGCTCCCGTCCTTCACGCGGAAAAAGAAACAAAGTTCCAATCTGCTCCCGTATTATGTCAAAAAAAAGCCGTCGATCTGTTCTCCACCACTCAGGATGCAAACGGACGCTTCCGTGAAATCCGTTGCATCTGCCAACTAAGCCGTGCAAGCTAATTTATTTGTTCGTGGAGTTCGCGTAACCACGTTCAGCTGCTCGCGGAGTCCGCTGGACAATACGGACAGCCGAGGCACACTAGCTAGCTTAATAGTTTGTCGCAGCTTTTCTTTGATCAAGAGCACGTATACACTGCTAGCTTAGGCGCTGCCCTGCACACTAGCTACATTGATCAACAGATTGCAGTACATACTTTATCTTATATACACGAAATGATTCACAATTTATACTTCAGTGTACATATTTTGGTACAGACTATGAAAATAAAATAAAATAAAGTCTTCCAAATATCTCCATTTTGTTGCACTTCACTCGTATTCTTAGTTGGTACGGTTGTTCAGAATCTGAACTTCAGATACATAACTTACAGTAGCTGCCCAAATGCAATCTAACCACCAGCTTCTTTAATCAAGTGCTAATCATCAGCTTGGTTGATCATCCATATTCTTCTTTGATGAAGCTACAAAATATAATTTGGCAAAGAGTCGGGCAGGCGTACCGCAAGCTCTCCTCTTGCAGTGTCGCCCCCGCTCGGGCTACACCGGAGGGCGCAAGCCGTAGCCCAATCTGGGCGTGTGCGGGGCCTTGGCTTCAGGGCGTGGTGGCGGTGCAGGGTGCAGCGGCTGTGGTGGTCGGCAGGTATGCTATGTGGGTGCAGCTGTCGTGGTGGTTGGCCGGCATGGGTGGCCTCCTCCCCCGAGCCCATGCTGGCTGCCGGCGAGGCCAGTCGCCGCCAGCACCCCTCTTCTTCGACCGTGAGGTCGACACTACTTCATGCCTCCCTGATGGTAGTTGAAGCCGGCAACTGCACCTGCATCCCTCGTCCCCAAGTCACCCGACTCCGGCAATATTGGAGTCACAGGGAAGGACCGCAGCGTGTGTGCTTGTGTGTTAGCAAGAGATATGTGGGTGACCAATATCACCAAGAATATATTAATATTTATCGGATAATCATAAACCACGAGAGTGTTTGTCTGAAGTGCTTATAAACTTGTTGAATCCAGTGGGGCTGATTTTCTACATGGACCTTTCGCTTCATTACAGCAAGACGTGAATTATGGCTCCATCCATCGGTTTGGTGGCTACTGAATCAGATTGAGGGGGAATAAGTCCATGCATGTCAAAATCTGAAACCCCCTTGAATGGGATTAACCGAATATGACATAAGAGAGAATATGAACTGCTGCAAGTTGGCTCTAGAGATGGTAAATGGAAAATAGATGTCAGGGTTTGTAACATAATCACAAGGTTCATGCACTTTCACATGTGTGTTTTATAGTGAAAAATAAGTGTAAATATTTATTAATATTTCATCGCAACGAATGTTACTTTTAAGTGTTGAGCGTAATCGCACGGACAAAGTTGGAGTGAAATAATGCAAGGAGTCAAGCATCATCATAGGGACAAATGTGGATGTAGAGTGGAGAGAAGAAAAAAGAGTATCAAATATTCAAAAATTAATTCTCCAAGGTAGGAGAAGGTACATGGAAAAGAGATGTAAAGGAGGATGGCAACATAGCGGAGAACAATAACAACAACATGCAAAAGGTAGAGTGTTGTGGGGCTACCTGGTGAGTTCACCGGTAGGGGCTTCAATCGCCGAGATTCAATGATTAGGAAAATGTACGTATATGGTGAAGAAATGATGCAATATACGATGTTTCTGGTTGGAAGTAAAAAAAAAACATTGGCTTTATAGCCGATAAGAGAATAGATGGACATCCGAGAGGAGGAAGATACCTACATGGAAGAAAAATATATAATTTAAAAGGTTGTGATGCAGCAAAATTTGTGGGGAATTGATTATAGACTCATTGTTCGTGGTTTTAGTTACCATGTATGATGAATCAAGACGGGTTTATTAGCCTTTTCATATAAGTGGGACCGAGAGAGGGAGTAAATTGATTCTACGACGTGCCACTGTAGATCGGTGGCTGAATGAAGAAACAAGTCCGATACTTGTTTTGTACCATGTATGGATACCATATCAAATAAAGTAGCATTGTGAATCAAAACTTCTTTCCTACTGTATTTCTTTAATAAACATTTTTGTATTGATTTATAAACATTTTACAGAACGTGAGAAAAACAAGGAACTGTTGAGGTTGTACAACATAGCTCTAATAGGATATAATTCTTAAACTAAAATTTCATGCGATAAATTTTGTTCTACCAAATAGTTAAGTTTTTTGAGCCGTGGCGAAGCACGGGCATTCAACTAGTAGAGACTAGTACTCCGTACTTCTTTTTATCTTCCGGTCTCCCTCCCGTAATAAATTGTTTGATTCCGCCACCAAATGATGGGAACCCAAAACCACCGGCAACAAGCAATCAACTCATAGCTAGCTCTCGATCACGATTCATGACTTGATCCAATTAATGATCCGTCCACTGGTCATGTATGAAAAGTTCAATGGCATGGGCACGTATAAAAGAGACATCTACAACCAGGATGAGATACCTAATTGCATCCTAATCCAATCAGAACTACATACATCCACAGCCTACTTGATGTACTTTCGCGCTCGCGTACACTTACAAGTCTTACTGCTTCCTCTGCCCATAATTTACCATGCATTCTAGATTTTATCTTCTTAACTATTAAATTGAAATCCGTCGTTCGTACGGGTACGTCGTCGGTCAAATTTCTCCGTTCGCTCGCGAGACTCCTCTTAATAGTTGGGCCGATAGCTGGAGAACGCCACCACAGGTCGCCTGGAAGGCCAGAACCCTCGCGCCACCGTTTCATGTCGAGGGCGCACTCATCTGCCAGCCCCGACCTGCTTTGGCTTAGACACCCCCCACCCTGAGAACCTTCCCTCTGTCCTGGAGCCGTCCGCTGGCGCCACTCCAAGCACCCGAACTTGGCCGACATAACACTCACGCTCACTTGCACTGCCTCCCCATTGAATGTAAGAAAAAAAAGTAGTTGCTGTTGTCTTTGTCTTTTTCGCGTGCAGGACGATGAGCCTTGGATGCGGAGCTGCACATAGCAGTAAGGTGTGGCTGTAGCTATAGCATCTAATCTACCGATCTCTGATAGACTCTGTGGATCAATTAGGGTAGATCATTGCCGGGCGGGAGAGGGACTGTGAGCATTTACCTTGTCACTTGGAGGAGGAACCCGTCGGAGTCGACATGGTGGTGATGGTGATGACGACGGCATGAGGTCGAACGAGAAGGGTGGCGGCGGAGCTTCCCGTCGGCACTGTGCAGACCTAGATCGGTAGGTGTGTTGGTGGGGTGAGTGACACTCCAGTCAACCTCGTGATATGTGCCACCGCCCCCACCACTGTATTTATAGCACAAGCGACAGGGGCCCACCAACCAGATGCGGTTGGGCGCCCCCGATCAGGGCGCGGACGAGGTCAAGGGTCCGAGCTCGAGTCGTTGGGCTCGGACGCGAGGAGATCATCCTAACAATCTCTTCTTAATTAATTTGTTTCAGATGGACATCCCATTGGTCAGAACTTACTGCAGTTTGCACCCCTATTTGTTTACTAACTGGCGCAAGTGATACTCCTCATATTATTGTGCTGAATGGGCTATTAAAAAGAAGAACCATGGTGTAATGTGGCTTGAAGAGATGCATAGTTCAACAAGAGTTCTTTAATTGTGTCGGAGTTGCTTTTAGCGGCAAACCTGTATGGGGTCTGCAGCTAGCCAGCGAGCACTTGAACAACAAGACCGTTGTTGAATCGAACTGTCCCATGATTATTAATAGGGTCCAGAACGCTGATGCTTACTTCGTCAACCATGGAAGATTATACAGATATATAGTCCTTGCTACTTGCCAGTGAGCAACTACCTGGTGTAGTTTTCTGAACATCAGTTGAAGGTGAAGGCAAAACAAGCTTGCAGGACAAACACATTGACCTAGGGGCTGGGGCATAGCGCGGCGTGGAGGAAAAAATCTTCAGCCTGGGGGTGGCGCTCAGCTTGGAGGGCAAACAATTCGATGCATTTTTTTTTCCTCAACTTCCAGATAGCTAAAAATTAAGATTTTTATGTGGTTCTTGAGTAATAAGGTGTTGCTAACTAAGGACAACTTAGCTAAACGTTATTGGAATGGGTGTACAAAATGTGTTTTCTGTGGGGAACAGGAGACCATCCAACACCTTTTTATTGAATGGCCTTTAGCTAAACTCTTATGGCGTACAGTTAATTTTACCTATGATCTTTCACCTCCCACCAATATTACTAATATGTTTGGTAATTGGTTAAATGGAGTAGATAGACAATCTAAAGCGTATATCCGGATTGGGGTTTCTGCTTTATGCTGGTCTATTTGGAGGAGCATGAATGATATAATTTTTAATAAAAAACCCTTTTTTTATTTCTTGCAGGTTATGCATATGGCTTCCCATTGGGTCCAGCTTTGGGCCCTGCTTTCTCCGGAGGGACAGCGGGATGCCATGGTTTCTGGATACACACGTCTCCTGATGGTCGCTCAAGATATCTTGTGCCAACTGGTTGGCGACATACTAAAAGGCTATGTTGAGTTGTAGTCATAGTATGTTACTCTTTCGATGGTTGATTCTTGTATCAATCCTTGATGATGCATGAGTTGTAAAAAATGTTACTTTGAATTTCTAATAAAAGGCCGTGTGCATCATCATGATGCAGAAGCCGGAGAATACCCCCATTTCAAAAAAAATCAAGATAAGGATGTCTCTGATATTACTGGAACTTGATTGCAATTGTTTCTTTGGTTGAGTATTCTAAAATCTGACAGACATGTAGTTGGTATGTATAAACATGTTGGTGGACTAATACGTTTCTGGAAACAATGCTTGATTTGGTTTGAAATAAATTGAGACATTGGTTTCAACTCCAGCCATGATATTGTGTTGAATGTAGATGGGCTGTAGCCCAATAAGGCAGCCCATGTAGTCTACAATTTCTGAAATCTCAAGGCCCATCACGTTGGCAGCTTGGGACAGCCTTGGGGGACAAAGTTTAGTCCCACATTACTAGTTGGGAGAGAGTTGGAGTGGTATATAAGGGTTGCTGTTCTAGTCATTCCAAGTGAGTGAGAATAGAAGGAGCCCTCGCGCACTCCTCCTCCTCCGCCCGCCCGTCTCGGCTCGGCACGTCACGTCACGACACGCACGTCGCGTTTCGTGACTCGAGTTCGAGTTCGAGACACTCAAGGAAGCCTAAATTTTTGCTTGGTGCACCAACTGTGTTGGGTACGTGTCGACATGCATGTGCATGCTCGCCGCGTGTCCCTGGCTTCCTACGCGTGTCACACGCGGTTGGGGCGGCTCTCCTCCCAGGCTATACAAGGAGACCGATCAGATCTGGAGAAAAGTGCTCTTAGATCTCTCTCGTGAAGTTCCTTTTGCTGTGCTACTCTCTAGTCTTCCCCATCCCGTCGACTGCGTGCACAGCCGTCCGGGAGAGCAGGCCTCCGAAACCCCGTCCGTTGAGATCCTGCACCGGGAGACGGGCGATAAGGTTTTTGGGGAGCGTCTCGGTGCGACTGCTCGCTGCTGTTCGTGTTCACCTTCGCCGGTTCGTCTGCTTCATCGACGACTTCGACTACACCATGGGCGACATCAACAACTCCCATGGTGGTGGTGGTGCTACTGCTGGTGCGACCTTCCCGGTCGCGATGTACGTGCTTTTCCTCTTCTTCCTTGCACTGCTACTTGTTCCATGTTCAGATCTGATGCATGTGCTTAGTCTGATGTGTATGGTTAAGTATGCTTGTGTATCTATAATGTTGCTTTCGGTAACCAAACTCATACGGAAATTGCTTAATAATCCAACAATCCAAAAAACCTTATATGCTTAGGCAATTTTCACCATCTGGTTTTGCTGCTGCGCTCAAACCGAGCCCTTTTACGGGTTCTCATTTCAAGAGATGGCAGAGTAAGACCCTCTTGTGGCTCTCTTCTATGGGCGTGCACCGAGTTGCGGAAGGTACTCCCAGAGGTCCGCTTACTCCTGACGAGGATAAAGCGTTCGGGGATGCCACCATAATCTTTGTGGGTGCCGTCCTAAGTGTGCTTGGAGACAAGTTGGTTGATGCTCATCTGCACATTCGAAATGGGAAGGAACTGTGGGATGCACTGGACGCTAAGTTTGGTGTTGCCGATGCCGGAGGTGAAGTGTATGCTATGGAGCAGTTCAATGACTACAGAATGGTTGAGAACCGATCCGTAGTAGAACAGAGCTCATGAGATACGAGATCATGGCAAAGGAACTCGAGCTCCTCAAGTGTGTGTTACCGGACAAGTTTGTCGCGGGATGCATTGTCGCTAAGCTTCCCCCTTCATGGAGGAATTTTGCCACTTCCCTGAAACATCAGAGGCATGAGTTCTCTGTTGAGAATATCATGGGCTCTCTGAATGTTGAGGAGAAGGCGAGGGCAAAAGACAAACACACTGGAGGAACCGATGGACGTTCGCTGCCAATATGGTACGGAAAAATGCCCACAAGTCCAAGGGAAAGAACAAGGGAGTCTCCCGGACTACCAACTTCAAGAAGAAGGGAAAACGGAGAAGAAAGATCCTTGCTGGGTGTGTGGCGAGACAGGCCATTGGGCTAATCGTTGTCCACAACGCAAAGGAAAGAAATGTCAAGCTGGACAGAACTCAAATTCTGTCAGCATGGTCATTGGCAACACAGAGGAAGGAACTACAGGGTAT
Organism: Lolium rigidum; assembly: GCF_022539505.1. Taxonomy (NCBI): domain Eukaryota; kingdom Viridiplantae; phylum Streptophyta; class Magnoliopsida; order Poales; family Poaceae; genus Lolium; species Lolium rigidum. The sequence continues at coordinate 55,335,597 of NC_061514.1, read as the reverse complement.
GGTAATATGTTACCTACTGTTCTTTCGGTGTTTCAGCCCACGGAATGGTGGGTTGATACAGGTGCCAATGTTCATGTGTGTGCTGACATCTCCATGTTTACCTCTTATCAGGCCCGAGGTTCCTCAGTAATGATGGGGAATGGGTTACATGCTACTGTTCGTGGTGTTGGCACGGTAGATCTGAAGTTTACTTCGCGAAAGATCGTGCAACTGAGGAACGTGCTGCATGTCCCTTCTATCAAGAAGAACCTCGTTAGTGGCTCCCGTCTTATGAAAGATGGGTTTAAGTTGGTGTTTGAGTCCAATAAAGTTGTACTGTCTAAGTATGGAACTTTTGTTGGAAAGGGATATGAATGTGAGGGAATGTTTCGCTTCTCTCTAGAAGACTTCGTGATAATGTTGTGAACCATGTAAGCACTAGTGTTAATGAAACTAATGTTTGGCATTCACGACTTTGTCATGTTAATTTCGGTTGTATGACGCGGCTTGCTGATATGAGTTTAATTCCGAAATTCACCTTTGTCAAAGGCTCTAAGTGCCATGCTTGTGTACAAGCAAAGCAGCCTCGCAAGCCTCACAAGCCTGCGAAGGAAAGAAACTTGGCACCACTAGAGCTCATACATTCGGATCTATGTGAGATGAATGGTGAGTTGACAAGAGGTGGAAAGAAATATTTCATGACTTTGATTGATGATTCCACTAGGTACTGTTATGTGTACCTACTGAAAACTAAAGATGAGGCTCTTGATTTCTTTAAAATCTATAAGGCTGAAGTTGAGAATCAACTTGAAAGAAAGATAAAAAGGGTTCGATCCGATCGTGGTGGAGAGTACTTTTCTAATGAGTTCAATTTATTCTGTGCGGAACATGGTATAATCCATGAGAGGACGCCTCCCAATTCCCCACAATCCAATGGGATTGCGGAAAGGAAAAACCGTACTCTAACAGATTTAGTTAATGCCATGTTAGATGTTTCGGGTTTATCCAAGGAATGGTGGGGGGAGGCTATATTGACTTCGTGTCATGTCCTAAACCGTGTTCCAACCAAGAATAAAGAGATTACCCCTTATGAAGAGTGGGAAAAGAAAAGACCAATACTCTCCTACCTACGAACTTGGGGCTGTTTGGCAAAGTGAATTTGCCAATCACCAAAAAGCGAAAGCTTGGACCAAAAACCATGGACTGTGTCTTTCTTGGCTATGCATCCCATAGCATTGCTTATAGATTTCTTGTGGTGAAATCTGGAGTGGACGACATGAATGTTGGCACCATCTTTGAATCAAGAGATGCTACATTCTTTGAGGATATATTCCCTATGAGAGATATGCATGGCATGTCTAGTTGGGAATCTAATCCAATACATGAAACTCCTATGGAGTCTGATGAGGAATCTGATGATGAGAGTTCAGATTCGATGAAGATGACAATGAAGCTCCCACAAGGAGTAAGAGACAAAGGACTGCAAAGTCTTTTGGTAATGATTTCATTGTGTATCTTGTGGATGATACTCCCACTACCATTTCAGAAGCTCTCGCATCTCCTGATGCAGACTATTGGAAGGAAGCAGTTCAAACCGAGATGGATTCCATCTTGGCTAATGGAACATGGGAGTTATCTGAGCGTCCTTATGGGTGCAAACCTGTAGGATGTAAATGGGTATTTAAGAAGAAGCTTCGAGCTGATGGTACTATTGAGAAGTACAAAGCACGGCTTGTAGCCAAAGGCTATACCCAAAAGGAAGGCGAAGATTTCTTCGATACTTACTCACCTGTGGCGAGATTGACCACCATTCGAGTTCTACTATCATTGGCTGCCTCACACGGTCTTCTCGTTCATCAAATGGACGTTAAGACGGCTTTCCTAAATGGAGAGTTGGACGAGGAAATTTACATGGAACAACTTTGATGGTTTCGTATCGCAAGGTCAAGAAAGAAAGGTGTGTAAATTAAAGAAATCTTTGTATGGTCTCAAACAAGCACCCAAACAATGGCATGAGAAGTTTGAAAGAACTTTGACATCTGTGGGCTTTGTTGTTAATGAAGCCGACAAATGTGTGTGTTATCACCAGATTTTAACCAAGTCTGGAGATGGGCCGTAATTGAGATGGGCTTAAAGAATATGCACGGAAGATATTCCTGAACCGGCCTTGTATTAAGAATTGGGCTAGATTGCCCGTGTATCTGTAAATTATAGTAGGTTACGTGTCGGTTAGAATTAAGAGATAGAGTTTAGCTCGTGCACGGTTGGGTTTTTTCCCAAGTTAGAGAGTCTATGGACTATAAATATGTATCTAGGGTTATTGAGAAAGGAGGACGATCACGTTCACAACAAACCAATCTAGGCGCATCGCCACCCCTTGTTTCGAGGGTTTTTTCCGGGTAAGCGTCATGCTGCCTAGATCGCATCTCGCGATCTAGGAAGTATCAAGTTTATTCGTTTGCTCATGTGTTGCTCGTACTGAAGCCTTTTTGATGGCGAGCAACACCGTTATCGTAGATGTGTTAGGGTTAGCGTCGGTACTTTTTTGATGTATTCGCTTAGTTATGCTATCCCTAGATATCTAGCTGCCCTTACACCTATCTTAGGTGTAAAGGCAGCACCTTGCTTATTCTTTATTTAGTAGATTCGATCTGTTACGGTTGCTCCTTGTTCTTCAAGGATTAGTTTAATATCCATATGGTTAGGCCTTGCAAACGGGTTGGATGATCCAGTAGTGCATAAGGTACGGTTTGCTGGTCCTAGAAGGGATGTTCCGAGGATCAACTTCATGTTGGTTTTTAGGCCTTTTCTAGGGTTGGTTTTCTGTCATCTTTCATATCTGCCAGGCTCAACTACGTGTAGGATACTCTGCTGTACCATGACACCCAACCCTCAGGAGGATTAGGCCAGGCTCGTAGGCAGTCAGCCCAAGAAGTCAGATCTAAATTCTGGTTTACGAAGGGAATTCTATTGGCCTCGCATGAAATTAAATGGGCGAGGACTCTCGGAAGAGCGGGGGCCAAGACAAAGAGAATTTGGGAGAGAAGGATGCGGCAGCGAGAATGTACGAGACCTAAAATTAATAACGGAATAAGACATTAATTCAGGTGTTTGCTGTTAATCCTAACACTTACTCGGATGGCGAGGAGCGGTTAGGGATTACCTTCAAGCCGGAGACCGTAGCATTGGCGCTGGATGATTCTGCCATCAGACTCGCTGCGGAATTGAATCTGCGATTGGGATCTGGGATTCGCGTGGTTGAGATTTGAATCTGTTCGACGGGCGATTTGGGGATCTAAGTTTGCTCCTTCAGACGAGGGTTGCAAGTTACCGTTTTGAACAGGCAACTAAGTTGGGCCTTGCTAGCATTTTATGGTGAAGACCGATGCGCTGCCATCGGCTCTTTGGGCGTTGACTTACTTTGACTATCGGCAAAATCAATTGAAAACATTTCTTCATTGATAAAAAGGATTCCTTACAGAGAAGAGCCGATTGCTCAAGGGAGGAGGAACAAAAGAGCCGACTACTACTAGTCCTATACTAGTGGATCCTAATTTAAGGGTCGTCGCTGCCCTCGTCGTCGCCGTTGTAGCTGCCGTTGACGCTGCTGCCGGCGAGTTCCTCGTCGCTGCTGCCGTATCCCTCGGCAGGGGCTTCTTCCTCCTCATCATCGTCGTCGTCGTCCTCCGACCAAGCGCGGAAATGCTTCGCCGGCGGGTACTCGTCGGAGGAAGAGTCGTCCTCCTCCTCTTCCTCTTCCTCTTCCTCGTCGTAGGAGGTGAAGCTGGCCCAGGAGTAGAGGTCGTCTTTGCTATCCGCCTCCAATTCCCCATCGGCAAGGAAATGGAGGTCCACCTCCCCGTCGGTCAGGGATAGGTCGTCATCTGACCCGACGGCGGCCGAGGGTAGGTCGTCGTTCACCCTGACGGTGAAGTCCCACTCTTCGTCATCCCAATGCTCGGGAGCCTCCTTCTCGTATTGCGCCATCAGGTCGTGCTCTGGTATCGGCTCGCTGGAGGAGGAGGACTGGAAAGAGAGACCCGATGAGGCAGAGGAGGAGGAGGAGGAAGACATGGCTACAGAAGAAGGGTTTTTTTTGCCGATGGCTAGTACTGAGCTAGAGGATGAAGAGGTGAACTGTTCGGCGCGGTTTAAATAAAGGGGATATAGTGGAGATTTAATGCTACAGCGGTTTCCGAGGAAGTGGTGCCAAAAAACTGTCAAATCGTGCAGAGAAGTTGAGGAGGCAAGGCATCATGATGAAAGGATACTGCGACGGTTCTGCTCTGCCACGACATGACCCTACGAAGAAAAACAGAGTGGTTTTGGAATTATCATTGCCAAAACCAGGGGGCATGTGTTATCACCAGATTTTAACCAAGTCTGGAGATGGGCCGTAATTGAGATGGGCTTAAAGAATATGCACGGAAGATATTCCTGAACCGGCCTTGTATTAAGAGTTGGGCTAGATTGCCCGTGTATCTGTAAATTATAGTAGGTTACGTGTCGGTTAGAATTAAGAGATAGAGTTTAGCTCGTGCACGGTTGGGTTTTTTCCCAAGTTAGAGAGTCTATGGACTATAAATATGTATCTAGGGTTATTGAGAAAGGAGGACGATCACGTTCACAACAAACCAATCTAGGCGCATCGCCACCCCTTGTTTCGAGGGTTTTTTCCGGGTAAGCATCATGCTGCCTAGATCGCATCTCGCGATCTAGGAAGTATCAAGTTTATTCGTTTGCTCATGTGTTGCTCGTACTGAAGCCTTTTTGATGGCGAGCAACACCGTTATCGTAGATGTGTTAGGGTTAGCGTCGGTACTTTTTTGATGTATTCGCTTAGTTATGCTATCCCTAGATATCTAGCTGCCCTTACACCTATCTTAGGTGTAAAGGCAGCACCTTGTTTAGTCTTTATTTAGTAGATTCGATCTGTTACGGTTGCTCCTTGTTCTTCAAGGATTAGTTTAATATCCATATGGTTAGGCCTTGCAAACGGGTTGGATGATCCAGTAGTGCATAAGGTACGGTTTGCTGGTCCTAGAAGGGATGTTCCGAGGATCAACTTCATGTTGGTTTTTAGGCCTTTTCTAGGGTTGGTTTTCTGTCATCTTTCGTATCTGCCAGGCTTAACTACGTGTAGGATGTTCCGGGTGGTGAGAACCCTAAATCATCGTAGATCGTTTTAGCTTAGTATTGATCAAGCAGGACCACCATGTTATCGTAGATCCAATACGAATCATGGGTGGATCGGCTCTTTGAGCCGATTCACAGGATAACCTGAGAGCCGATCGAGGCTCGTATTTAATGTTTACGTGTCTGCCATGCAGGAAACTAATCGAAGCAATCCATCACCTTCCTGACCAGGTATAGGTCAGGTGGCACGCCCTTGCACCAGCATTGGACGTGCGTGCCGGACCATTGCGGGCCATCGCCCGAGGGACCAGGGCCCACCAGCAGTCCTGGGATCCTCCCGGCTCTACGTGTTGCCCGTCGCTGCTCGCCGGTGGGTTTTGGTGGTCAACACATTCTGGCACGCCCGGTGGGACATTCAACTACATCAACATCAACATCTGCATCCACCTCTGCATCAGAGATGGCGGAAGACCCAGTCACGTACGAAGATCTGACTGAGGAGTATAAGAAGAAGTATGACGAGCTCAAAGCTCTCTTCGAAGCCGACCTCATCGGCTCTTTCCAGAGGACCCGCTCACACGGCATTAGGTGGAAAGGGTTCTCAGCTGAAGGCGCTCTCGATGAGCTGGATCTGTCTACTTCTTCAGAAGAACGCACCAGAGCTCTACGCCAGGAGATTAATTACATGGTAGCTCATTCGCTACACCGTCATTCTGAGAGCCTGGTGAACGCTTTCGAGCGCGTTGCGCTTCGCGTGGTCCAGGAAATCATGAAGCATCAGTACTCTCTGTCAGGACCTACACTAGGGACTCACCAAGGAGAGATACCATTCCTCACCAGGCCGCAACTGCCGTTCTCGCTAGCAGCTCCAGAGGCGCCGGATTCACCGGCGTTCGTCGTCTACAAGGTTGGAGGCGATCCTACTGATTACCAGTTCCTGCTGGAACCACCTAAGGAAATTCCGCATGGATACACATGCATGTACGTACCAGACTGCAACAATTTGGCGCGCACGAACCAGATTATGGCAGGAGGAATTTCTGGAGCGGCATGAGGGATATCTGGAGTAGACGCCGATAAACAGGCGTGGCTAGCTAAATATGCCACCGCAACGAATCAGCAAAGTTCAGCCCCTGCAGCTCCCACAGTGGACCAAATCAGTGCGATCTTGAGAGATCAGTTCGGCATGGTGCCGAAAAGGAGGGCAATCGGCTATTCCAAGCCGTACCCCAACGAGTATGATTTGATTCCACTGCCGCCCAAGTATCGGCTCCATGAGTTCTCAAAGTTCAGTGGCTCAGAAGGCTCTAGTTCAATTGAGCATGTGAGCCGATATTTGGCACAGTTGGGCATGATCTCAGCATCAGACACGCTACGCGTAAGGTTTTTTGCGCAGTCTCTCACGGGATCGGCTTTTGGATGGTACACCTGTTGACCACCAAAACCCACCGACGAGTAGCGACGGGCAACACGAAGAGCCGGGAGGCTCCCAGGACTGCTGGAGGGCCCTGGTCCCTCGAGATCGACGGCCCGCAAAGCTCCGGCACGCACGTCCGATGCTGGTGCAAGGGCGTGCCACCTGACCTATACCTGGTCAGGAAGGTGATGGATTGCTTCGCTTAGTTTCCTGCATGGTATACACGTAAACATTAAATACGAGCCTCGATCGGCTCTCGAGTCGTCCCGTGGATCGGCTCAAGGAGCCGATCCACCCATGATTCGCATGAGATCTACGATAACATGGTGGTCCTGCTTGATCAATGTTAAGTTAAAACAATCTACGACGATCTAGGGTTTTCACCACATAGCCGGAACGTCCTATACGTGATTGAGCACTAGCGGACACGAAAGGTGCTAATAAACCAGCTCTAGACAAGGCCTAAAAACCAACGTGGAGTTGATTCCCGGAACATCTTCCCTAGGACTAGCAAACTATACCCTACGTGCTACTGGATCCTTCAACCCATTTATAAGGCCTAACTATGCAGATATTAAACTAATCTTTGAAGAACAAGGAGCAATCGTAACGGATCGAATCTACTAAACAATGACTAAGCAAGGTGCCACCCTTGCACCTGAGATCGGTACAAGGGTGGCTAGATATCCAGGAGTAGCATGACTAATCAAATACATCGAGAAAGTATCGATGCTAAACCTAACATATCCATGATAACGGTGTTGCTCGCCATCAAAAAGGCTTCAGTACGAGCAACACATGAACAACAGATAAACAAGATTCTGCCTAGATCGCAATATGCGATCTAGGCAGCATAGCGCTTACCCGGAAGAAACCCTCGAAACAAGGGGTGGCGATGCGCCTGGATTGGTTTTTGTTGTGAACGTGATTGTCCTTTTTCTCAATAACCCTAGATACATATTTATAGTCCGTAGACTTTCTAACGTGGGAGTAATCCCAACCGTGTACGAGCCAAATTCTACCTTTTAATCCTAACCGACACGTATCCTACTTTATTTACAGATACACGGGCAATTTAGCCCAAACTCTCTATACAAGGCCGATTCATGAATATTTTCTACGTATATTTGTTAATCCCATCTCAATCACGGCCCACCTCTGATCCGGTTAAATTCTGGTGATAACACATGCCCCCCTGGTTTTGGTAATGATAATTCCAAAACCAATATGCTTTTTCCTCGTCGGGTCATGTCGTGGCAGAGCAGAACCGTCGCAGTAACCTTCATCATGATGCCCTGCCTTCTCAACTTCTCTGCACGATTTGACAGATTTGGCACCATGTCCTCGGAAACCGTCACAACATTAAATTTCCACTAACCCTTTTATTTAACCGCGTTGAACAACTCGCTTCTTCATCCCCCGGCTCAGCACTAGCCATCGAAAAAACCCTCCTCCACCATGGACTCATCCTCCTCCTCTGCTTCATCGGCTCTCTCCTTCCAATCTTCTTCCTCGAGTGAGCCGATGCCAGAGCACAACCAAGGGGATGAGCAAGAGTGGGACTTCGACTTCGTGCCAGATGGCCCACCCGAGGCCCTCGTCGGGTCAGATGGTGACTTGCCCCTGACCGATGGGGAGGACGACCTCCGGTTCCTCATTGACGGAGAGCTGGAGGCGGAGAGTGAGGATGACCTCCTCTCCTGGGGTAACTTCTCCTCCTCCGACGCAGAGGAAGAAGAAGAGGACGAGGAGGACGACGCCTCCTTCAACGCAGAGGGGGAAGAGGAGGACGGCACCTCCTCCGACAAGCCACCGGCGAAGCGACTCCGCGGCTGGGCCTGGTCAGATGATGACGAAGACGACGTTGATGAGGAGGAAGAAGCCCCTGTCGAGGGTTATGGCAGCAGCGACGAAGAGCTCGCCGGAAGCAGCGCCGACGGCAGCTACGACGGTGACGACGAGGCCAGCGATGGCCCTTAGAATAGGAACTACTAGTATAGGATTAGTAGTAGTTCTTGAGCAATCGGCTCTTCTTTTGTTCTTCCTTCCTTGAGCAATCGGCTCTTCATTGTAAAAAAAACCCCTTTTATCAATGAAGAAGTACTTCCAATTTATTTTGCCGATGGTCAAAGTTGGTCAACTCTCAAAGAGCCGATGGCATCGCATCGGCCTTTACCATAAAACGCGAGTAAGGCCAACTTAGTTGCCTATTCAAACGGTCACCTGCAACCTTCGTCTGAGAGGGTAAAATTAGATCCCCAAATCGCCGCCCGAACAGTTCCAACTCACGGCCACACGAATCTCAGATCTCAACCACGCCAGATCGACTTCGCAGCAAATCCAATGGCGGAATCGTCCAACGCCAACGCTATGGTCTCCGGTCTGAAGGTAATCCTTAACCGCTCCTTGCCATCTGAGTAGATGTCAGGATTAACAGCAAGCACCTGAATTAATGTCCTATTTCGTTATTAATTTTAGGTTTCAGACATCCTGCTGCCGCATCCTTCTCTCTCAGATTCTCTGTGTCTTGGCCCCCGTTTTTCCGAGAGTCCTGCTCATTTAATTTCATGCGAGGCCAACAGAATCCCCTTCGTAAACCAGAATTTGGATCTGACTTCCTGGGCCGACTGCCTGCGAGCCTGGCCTAATCCTCCTGAGGGTTGGGTGGCATGGTACAGTAGAGTGTCTAAAACCCATTACGCCACCTGGGAAACTATAGGGATAGCCGATGCTTTATCATTATCATTGTCTCCTCTTGAGAAGAATGAGAACATTCTGAAAACCATCGGCTACTTCTGGTCTGATGCACTGAACTGCTTCATGTTTGGCCATGGCCCCATGACACCAACTCTGCTAGACGTGGCCATGATCACAGGCCTAGACATTGCATCCCCATGCCCCTCTGCTTTTATGCTGCCAAAGGTTCCTTTCACCCTCTCCTCCAAAACAGAGTGTACAAGTTGGGGTGCCTATCTCAGGCGTTACATGAAAACCAAAGGCCCTGTGACAGAGAAAGAACACACGGCCTTCTCGAACTTCTGGTTGGAGCACTTCATATTCTGTGGCCCTTCACTCGCCCCAACCAAGAATTACCTTTCCCTGGCCTATGAACTCGCCAAAGGCACTCAGCTTGGCATCGGCAAACTGTTGCTTGGAGAGGTCTATCGATCTTTCCAACTAATGTCTGTCAAACTGTTCTCCCAAAAGACATTTAAAACAGGAGGCCCCTGGTGGTTTATTCAGCTATGGGCTCAGCTGTATTTCCAAAACCAGATCCCAAACTTTCCACCTTTGGCCACCTGCACCTTCCCAAATGCTAATGGGAAGCAGATCCGATGCACCAGCTACGGCCAAGCTCTGTATAGCCTCCCAGGCAGCAGGCTGATCCCTAAGGAAGCATCAGAGTGGTTCAAAATTTTCTTTCAAGGCTTGGACAATCCCCTGTTCTTTCCTTACACTGAATCTGAAAATTTTGAGAATCCAGTTTCCTTCAGGTTGGATAGCTTTGCCGATGACCCCAGCACTCGGCAGTTGTACTCCATCATGATCCGTCCTTGCTTCCTCCCAGTTGGCATGAGTACCTCCAACAGGATCATCAAGCCCAGTTATGAGTCTTACCAACCGGTGGTAGTAGCCCGGCAGCTTGGTCTCGGGCAAATGTCTCCGCACTTCTTTCTTCACCACTTGACAGAAAGCAGAGCCGAGCTGCCCGATATCCTCACTGGCCAGAGATGCTATTCCTTCTTTGATGCTCTGGCCATTCCAGTCCCTCACAACCTTCGTTTCACCACCACCACCGATGGTTTTGAGACTTGGTGGTCCATGTGGAAGACCCACGCCTTCAGAAGAGCTCTAGGACCGTTGCTGAAGCAACTTGATGCTGAATACGATGTTCCTGCAGACCAGGTACCACTACTTATAAATTTCTTGCAGTAGCTCACAATGATTGCCTGTAACCTGGCTCTATTTCCTTGCAGCAGCAAGATGGCCCAGAACCCGTGCAAGCCGACGGCTCCCCCTTCAAATTCCTTCCACCAGCTCCGGTGGTTCTCTTCTGCCAGAGCTCGCCACCCCTGAAGAAGGTTATGATGCAGAGCCAGCCGATTTCACCGAAATCGGCTCCCAAGAGCAAAGCATCCTCAGGACCAGTTGCCCCTCGAGCCTCAATCCAGGCGAGGAAAGCAGTGAGGAAAGTAGCTGCAAGGAAGACCCTGAAGCGCCAAGCCCCCATTCCCGCTCAAGAAAGCTTGCACGTAAGCTGATCTATGCCTTGACTAATTTCATTTGTCCTTCTGGGCTTCTGCAACATGCTCGTGTTCCTTCTACAGACCTCCACCGAGGAGAACTCCAGCGAGGAGACCCAGTCCAGTCGCAGGGACTCGAGCTCAGGTAATTCAGGGAGAACCACCACATAGAGCCAGACAAACTTGCCATCGTCGGCTTCCAAGAAAAGGTCAGCTCCCGAACCTGCTGCTTTTCAAGCTCCGATCGGAGCGAGGCTACGCACGAAGAGTCGATGTGTCAAGAGGGCTCGCAAAGAACCGCGAGCTTCTTCACCAAGCCAGGAAGTTTCAGATGTAATTATCTCCCTCGGTTCATATTTCATACTATCCCATCGCTACTCGGATCGGCTAACCATTTCCTTTGTAGACTGATGGCACCTCTAGTGGGGACGTTGAAGAGATACCGATGCCATCTGCCACCCTGGACTTAGCACCTTCACAGAGCGTGGCTGACAAGGTGGCCAATCTAACCAAGCCCACAGAAAAGCCGATCATCACAACATCGGCTCCCCCTCCAGTCATAGGAGAGGTATACCTAATTCCCTTGGCTCTACCTTTTCCTTTTCTTTGCATACTGACGCTGTTCGCGTTTGTCTGTTAGGGTTATGACCTCTCAACTTCTCAAGCTTGCTGACGTTCGACCCTGAATCCATCGAACCAGCTACTTACAGGGCAGGTGAAGAGCCAAGATCTAGCACGACCCATGGTCAACTCCAGCGTCTCAAGGCTTTGCTCTCCTCCCCAGTTGAGACATTGGTTGAAAACTCCGAGGAAGTAAAGGGGATTCTTGAAGACATTCAGCCCCATCTCCCGGTGACACTGCAGGTGAAACTCTGGCCAGCTGTGACCCTGTCGGCCTTCAGGTCAAGGGTACAGTTGGCTCATCAGAGAATTGACCTTCGCCACGCCCAGCTACCGTTGAAAGCCGATATTGCAGCCAAGTGTCAATGGCTCAATGAGAAAAAGGCTTCCTTGGACGCCAAAACTGACCTCTCTGTCAGCAGTGCCGAACTCGAGACCCTGCGTAAGGACCTGGAGGACCTTGAAGAGAGAGTCAGGGTAACCAAGCAGCTCATCCAAGATAAGGAAGCTCTTATCGCCCGCTCTCAAGAGGAAGCAAAAGGCCTCACAGCTGAACTGAAGACTGATCTGGCTGAAATTCGTGCTCTGGACAGTCAGCTGGTGACGGGCAAAGACGAGGATGACAAGGCTGAGATCGCCGAGGTGGATCGTATACGCGCTGACGCCCTTCATGCCCTCAATGTATTCCTTCAGTAGAGCCTTTCCATGTAACTGATAAATGCTTCATTGAACTTGTACCTCTAGAGTCGAACGCTATACATCGGCTTTTTTATTCTAAAGTCGATTTGTATGTATTTTTTTTACTGGCCGATTTTTTGCGCATCGGCCCCTGATTTTTCACTGTTCATGGGTTATGTGCCCCCCGAGCCGAATCTCTCAAGTAATTGAAGATATCGGCTCTCGAGTCATCCTGTCTGTATGGCTTGATGAATCTGGCGGTCAACATTTTCTCGACCTCCTTCTTGACTTCTTCTAGGATATCGGCCTTCATCTGGCGTGCACGTTGTTGGAACGGCCGAAATCCTTTCTTGAGAGGGAGCCGATGCTCAATGATGCTCCTGTCTAACCCAGGCATCTCTGTGTAATCCCACGCAAAGTAATCCGGGTACTCTTTCAACAGGGCTATCATCTGGCTCCTGAGATGTGGATCTAGCTTTTTGCTGATAAAAGTTGGTCGTGGCTTATCCCCAGGACCAATGTCAACCTCTTCTAGCTCATCAGCCGATGTAAACCCATACCCTAGCTTTCCGTCACCTGCCAGATTGATGTTAAACACAGGCAAAATGTATGGCGAGGATAGTATGGGCCGATTGCTAGAATCGGCCCCCATTTTTATTGCATTGCTCAATGAAGGTTTACATCTTGTTCGTGCTTTATTACGACTACGTGGCATGCTTGAGAATAGATCATCACTTTTTATTTTTTGGGGCCGATTGCAGGGATCGGCCTTGCCACGTATGTCCATTGCCTTTGCTCCTACTATACTGTCAGGCCGGTGGATAAGACCAGCCTCACCCCGTTTTTGTCACGTCGATGAACTCGCAGCCGTCCAAACTGATTCCGGAGAGTGGCTCTTGGCCTCCCGTTTCCCAAATGTTCATGCCAGCCGTTGATATTTCGGCTGAATCATCTGCATGGACGACCTCCACTTCATCTCCATCCCACTGTATCAAGCATTGGTGCATTGTGGATGGAATGCAACAGTTAGCGTGGATCCAATCTCTCCCTAGCAGGACAGCGTAAGTGCTTTTGCTGTCGACGATGAAGAATGACGTAGGGATGGTCTTACGGCCTACAGTCAAATCCACGTTCAGAACGCCTTGTGCTTCTGATGCTTGGCCGTTGAAGTCGTTCAATGTGACGTTGGTCTTGATCAGGTCTGCACTAGACCGTCCCAAACGACGTAGCATGGAGTATGGCATTATATTGACTGCTGCTCCCGTGTCGACCAGCATCTTGTTGACGGGCTGCCCATTGATATAACCTCTCAAGTACGGGGCCTTCAGATGCCTGTAGCTCCTTTCTCGTGGTTTCTCAAAGATCACTGGCCGTGGGCCGCAGTCGAGCTGAGCTATAGGTGCCTCTTCTATTCCTGGAGCACAAACCTCCGATGGAAGGATGAACACCATGTTCGTGCCAGCCGACGTCGCATCATCGACTTTCTTTGGTTTGGGGCGCCACTCTTTCTTCTGTGGACGACCCTCCTCGTCCAGAGTTTGCTGAATTTTCGCGGCCAGATCAGGCCGCGCTTTCCTTAACGCGTGTAGGTATCGTCTCTCGGCTTCCTCTACGCTACGTAGTCGCTGAACCCTACGCTTTTGAGAATGACTGAGTCCGCCAGGGCACCACCTTGGCCGGTGGTATCTATCTTCTTCTTCATCGTCATCCTCTAACTCCTCGAGATCTTCTACCCGAGAGGACTCAGCTTGCTTGTTCCGAGATGGGAGAGGCCCTAGACGCTTGAACACTGACACGTCTCCTGTGTCCCTCTTTTTCTGTCTACACTCTGGGCAGTTGCCGATTGTAGGCAATCGGCTCATCCCTGAATCCCAGCAATGTTTGAAGAAAGGACAATCCCAGTGTCTGTCAACGTCGTCTTGCTCTCTTGACTTTTCCTTGACGCGGCGCTCATATCTTTCGTCGTCTCGATCGTACCGATGATATTTCCTGTTATCCACGCTAGACCGACGATCTTTTTCGTCGTCGCTGTCATATCGCCGGCGCTGGTCGTACTGACACTCATATTTGTTGAGGAGGTGCTCGGAGAGAGGTCGCTGGTATCGCACGTTCCTCACTTGCTCCTCCGTGATGTAGCGCTTGTCACTATGTTGGGGCCGGTCACGTGGAACGGCCTCCTCTTTTTCTTTGCTACGAGAGCGGCTGCTCTCGCCTTTGTCCTTACCAGGGTGGTACACAGGTCCTACCATGTTGATGCTGAACGAGAAACCTGGCTGGCACCTCCCAGGGTAAGTGCACTCTATCATGTTAACGGCAGGGAAGGGGTGCGTGTCAACTTTCATGGCGTACTGGCTGAAAATTAGATGGCCATGTTCTATCGCCATTTGGATCTGCTGACGCCACACCCTGCAGTCACTGGTGGTATGGGTGAACGTGTTATGCCACTTGCAGTATGGCCTTCCGTTCATCTCTTGCACCGTAGGGATTTTATGGCCTTCGGGCAACTTCAGCTGCTTCTCCTTGAGTAAGAGATCGAAAATCTGCTCAGCTTTGCTTACGTCGAAGTCAAACCCTTTTGCAGGACCTTGTGGTTTAACCCATTTGCAGGACACGGGGTTTGCCCCCCGAGTCCATTCAGCCACGGCTACCTCCTGCTCTCCCGCAGAATCTTCATCCTCTTGCGTCTCCACCAGGACTACCGCGCGCTTGAACTTGTCCTGGTACAACTCTGGGTGGCGATGTTCATATAACGATAATTTCTGAACCATGTGCGCCAGTAAAGTGTACTCTGCTTGGGAAGCCATATCCTTGATCGGTGATGCAAGACCCACCACTGCCAGATCGACTGCCTCTTTTTCATTCATACGAGCCGAATAACATCGGTTCCTGACGGCCACCGAAGCGCTGAATGTATTCAGATACCGTTTCTCCGCGCTTCTGTCGTACTTGTGCTAGATCGGCAATGCCAGCCTCAGAACTTTCTGAGTGATATTGCATGTGGAACTGTTCTTCCATTTGCTTCCAAGTCTGGATCGAATCTGGTGGCAGCGAGGTGTACCATCCGAAAGCCGATCCTGTGAGAGATTGTGCGAAAAACCTCACACGTAATGCGTCTGATGCTGAGATCATGCCCAGCTGCGCCAAATATCGGCTCACATGCTCAACTGAACTAGAGCCTTCCGATCCACTAAATTTGGAGAATTCAGGGAGCCGATATTTGGGTGGTAGTGGGATCAAATCGTACTCGTTGGGGTACGGCTTGGAGTAGCTGATTGCCCTCCTCTTCGGCACCATGCCGAATTGGTCCCTCAAGATTGCACTGATCTGATCCACGGTGCTAGCTGCAGGAGTTGAGCTTTGATGATTCGTGGGAGTGTGATACGTCTCCGACGTATCGATAATTTCTTATGTTCCATGCCACATTATTGATGTTATCTACATGTTTTATGCACACTTTATGTCATATTCGTGCATTTTCTGGAACTAACCTATTAACAAGATGCCAAAGTGCCGATTCTGTGTTTTCGCTGTTTTTGGTTTCGAAATCCTAGTAAGGAAATATTCTCGGAATTGGACGAAATCAACGCCCAGGGGCCTATTTTTCCACGAAGCTTCCAGAAGTCCGAAGACGAAATGAAGAGGGGCCACGAGGCAGCCAAACCCTAGGGTGGCGCGGCCCCCCCTGGCCGCGTCGGCCTATGGTCTGGGCCCCTCGCGCCGCCTCTTGACCTACCCTTCCGCCTACTTAAAGCCTCCGTGACGAAACCCCCAGTACCGAGAGCCACGATACGGAAAACCTTCCAGAGACGCCGCCGCCGCCGATCCCATCTCGGGGGATCCAGGAGATCGCCTCCGGCACCCTGCCGGAGAGGGGAATCATCTCCCGGAGGACTCTACGCCGCCATGATCGCCTCCGGAGTGATGTGTGAGTAGTCTACCCCTGGACTATGGGTCCATAGCAGTAGCTAGATGGTTGTCTTCTCCCCATTGTGCTATCATTGTCGGATCTTGTGAGCTGCCTAACATGATCAAGATCATCTATCTGTAATTCTATATGTTGCGTTTGTTAGGATCCGATGAATAGAGAATACTTGTTATGTTGATTATCAAAGTTATATCTATGTGTTGTTTATGATCTTGCATGCTCTCCGTTACTAGTAGATACTCTGGCCAAGTAGATGCTTGTAACTCCAAGAGGGAGTATTTATGCTCGATAGTGGGTTCATGCCTGCATTGACACTGGGACAAGTGACGTAAAGTTCTAAGGTTGTGTTGTGCTGTTGCCACTAGGGATAAAACATTGATTCTATGTCTAAGGATGTAGTTGTTGATTACATTACGCACCATACTTAATGCAATTGTCTCGTTGCTTTGCAACTTAATACCGGAGGGGGTTCGGATGATAACTCGAAGGTGGACTTTTTAGGCATAGATGCGGTTGGATGGCGGTCTATGTACTTTGTCGTAATGCCCAATTAAATCTCACTATACTCATCATGATATGTATGTGCATGGTCATGCTCTCTTTATTTGTCAATTGCCCAACTGTAATTTGTTCACCCAACATGCTTGTTTGTCTTATGGGAGAGACACCTCTAGTGAACTCGTGGACCCCGTTCCAATTCTCTTTACTCGAAATACAATCTACTGCAATACTGTTCTACTGTTTTCTGCAAACAATCATCTTCCACACAATACGGTTAATCCTTTGTTACAGCAAGCCGGTGAGATTGACAACCTCACTGTTTCGTTGGGGCAAAGTACTTTGGTTGTGTTGTGCGGGTTCCACGTTGGCGCCGGAATCCCCGGTGTTGCGCCGCACTACATCCCGCCGCCATCAACCTTCAACGTGCTTCTTGGCTCCTCCTGGTTCGATAAACCTTGGTTTCTTTCGAGGGAAAACTTGCTGCTGTGCGCATCATACCTTCCTCTTGGGGTTCCCAACGAACGTGTGAGTTACACGCCATCAAGCTCTTTTTCCGGCGCCGTTGCTCGGGAGATCAAGACACGCTGTAAGGGGAGTCTCCACTTCTCAATCTCTTTACTTTGTTTTTGTCTTGCTTAGTTTTATTTACTACTTTGTTTGCTGCACTAAATCAAAATACAAAAAAATTAGTTGCTAGTTTTACTTTATTTGCTATCTTGTTTGCTATATCAAAAACACAAAAAAATTAGTTACTTGCATTTACTTTATCTAGTTTGCTTTATTTGCTGTCTTGCACTCTATATTAAAAATACAAAAAAAATTAGTTACTTTTGTTACCATGTCTAGCTCTGAACCTGTTACTTCTTCGCTCGAAGAATTAGTCTTCACTTTTAAACAAGGGGATGAGGAGAGTTTTAAGGATGCTTGGTCTAGAATTTTTACTTCTTATCGTAAAACTGAACCTCAAATGACTCTAAGTTTGCTCCTTAGTAATTTTTATTTTGGTCTTATGGTTCGTTATAGATATGCTTTGGATACTTTAGTGGGAGGAGATTTCCTTCATTGCAATGGGGATCAAGCTTTTAATGCCATAAAGAAGTTGGTTGCATCACATGATTCAGCTAATAACTTTGATTCAGCCCTCACTAGCATATATAGTAGATTAAACAATCTCGAGATAAGTACATCTCGCTTGGATGATAACTATTGCCACGTTCGTAATCGTCTTGAACAAGTTTTAGTGAACTCTAAACTTTCATTGTGGGATCCTACTGTTAAAATTGTTATCGGTGATCGAACTCTCCATGCCTACTGTGATATTATGTATGAATTTTGCCTTATGCCTGAAAGTATTTATAAATCTTTGAAACTTTGGGGAGTCGATGAAGGAGGAGAAGAAATAACTCTTATTGATAACTCTACTATAATTCCTAAAGGAATAGCCGCAGGTGTGCATACAACCATTCTTGGAAGAACAATATCCATTGATTATCTTGTTGTTGAAACAGGAAAACTCATACTCGGAAGATCCTGCTGAAACTATTGGGAGCAGTCATTGATGTTGGAGAAGGCACTCTGAAATTCACCTCTATACCAGGGGGAAATCATATATTTCCTAAACCAAAGGGAAAGAAAAACAATAAGAAAGGTAAGGGTAAAGCCCAAGGTAAGGTTGACACACCGTCTCTTGATAATACTTGATACACACTTTCTGTGCCTAGCTGAAAGGCGTTAAAGAAAAGCGCTTGTGGGAGACAACCCATGTTTTTACCTACAGTACTTTGTTTTTATTTTGTGTCTTGGAAGTTGTTTAATACTGTAGCAACCTCTCCTTATCTTAGTTTTGTGTTTTGTTGTGCCAAGTTAAGCCGTTGATAGAAAAGTAAGTACTAGATTTGGATTACTGCGCAGTTCCAGATTTCTTTGCTGTCACGAATCTGAGTCCACCTCCCTGTAGGTAGCTCAGAAAATTAAGCCAATTTACATGCATGATCCTCAGATATGTACGCAACTTTCATTCAATTTGAGCATTTTCATTTGAGCAAGTCTGGTGCCATTTTAAAATTCGTCAATACGAACTGTTCTGTTTTGACAGATTCTGCCTTTTATTTCGCATTGCCTCTTTTGCTATGTTGGATGAATTTCTTTGATCCATTAATGTCCAGTAGCATTATGCAATGTCCAGAAGTGTTAAGAATGATTGTGTCACCTCTGAATATGTTAATTTTTATTGTGCACTAACCCTCTAATGAGTTGTTTCGAGTTTGGTGTGGAGGAAGTTTTCAAGGATCAAGAGAGGAGTATGATGCAACATGATCAAGGAGAGTGAAAGCTCTAAGCTTGGGGATGCCCCGGTGGTTCACCCCTGCATATTCTAAGAAGACTCAAGCGTCTAAGCTTGGGGATGCCCAAGGCATTCCCTTCTTCATCGACAACATTATCGGGTTCCTCCCCGAAACTATATTTTTATTCCATCACATCTTATGTGCTTTGCTTGGAGCGTCGGTTTGTTTTTGTTTTTGTTTTGTTTGAATAAAATGGATCCTAGCATTCACTTTATGGGAGAGAGACACGCTCCGCTGTAGCATATGGACAAGTATGTCCTTGATTTCTACTCATAGTATTCATGGCGAAGTTTCTCCTTCGTTAAATTGTTATATGGTTGGAATTGGAAAATGATACATGTAGTAATTGCTATTAATGTCTTGGGTAATGTGATACTTGGCAATTGTTGTGCTCATGATTAAGCTCTTGCATCATATGCTTTGCACCTATTAATGAAGAAATACATAGAGCATGCTAAAATTTGGTTTGCATATTTGGTTTCTCTAAGGTCTAGATAATTTCTAGTATTGAGTTTGAACAACAAGGAAGACGGTGTAGAGTCTTATAATGTTTTCAATATGTCTTTTATGTGAGTTTTGCTGCACCGGTTCATCCTTGTGTTTGTTTCAAATAAGCCTTGCTAGCCTAAACCTTGTATCGAGAGGGAATACTTCTCATGCATCCAAAATACTTGAGCCAACCACTATGCCATTTGTGTCCACCATACCTACCTACTACATGGTATTTTCCGCCATTCCAAAGTAAATTGCTTGAGTGCTACCTTTAAAATTCCATCATTCACCTTTGCAATATATAGCTCATGGGACAAATAGCTTAAAAACTATTGTGGTATTGAATATGTAATTATGCACTTTATCTCTTATTAAGTTGCTTGTTGTGCGATAACCATGTTCATCGGGGACGCCATCAACTATTCATTGTTGAATTTCATGTGAGTTGCTATGCATGTCCGTCTTGTCTCGAAGTAAGAGAGATCTACCACCTTATGGTTAAGCATGCATAATGTTAGAGAAGAACATTGGGCCGCTAACTAAAGCCATGATCCATGGTGGAAGTTTCAGCTTTGGACATATATCCTCAATCTCAAATGAGAAAATTATTAATTGTTGTTACATGCTTATGCATAAAAGAGGAGTCCATTATCTGTTGTCTATGTTGTCCCGGTATGGATGTCTAAGTTGAAGAATAATCAATAGCGAGAAATCCAATGCGAGCTTTCTCCTTAGACCTTTGTACGGGCGGCATAGAGGTACCCCTTTGTGACACTTGGTCAAAACATGTGCATTGTGATGATCCGGTAGTCCAAGCTAATTAGGACAAGGTGCGGGCACTATTAGTACACTATGCATGAGGCTTGCAACTTATAAGATATAATTTACATGATACATATGCTTTATTACTACCGTTGACAAAATTGTTTCATGTTTTCAAAATCAAAGCTCTAGCACAAATATAGCAATCGATGCTTTTCCTCTATGGAGGACCATTCTTTTACTTTCAATGTTGAGTCAGTTCACCCATTTCTCTCCACCTCAAGAAGCAAACACTTGTGTGAACTGTGTATTGATTCCTACATACTTGCTTATTGCACTTATTATATTACTCTATGTTGACAATATCCATGAGATATACATGTTACAAGTTGAAAGCAACCGCTGAAACTTAATCTTCTTTTGTGTTGCTTCAATGCCTTTACTTTGAATTATTGCTTTATGAGTTAACTCTTATGCAAGACTTAATTGATGCTTGTCTTGAAGTGCTATTCATGAAAAGTCTTTGCTTTATGATTCACTTGTTTACTCATGCCATATACATTGTTTTGATCGCTGCATTCACTACATATGCTTTACAAATAGTATGATCAAGATTATGATGGCATGTCACTCCAGAAATTATCTATGTTATCGTTTTACCTGCTCGGGACGAGCGAACTAAGCTTGGGGATGCCGATACGTCTCCGACGTATCGATAATTTCTTATGTTCCATGCCACATTATTGATGTTATCTACATGTTTTATGCACACTTTATGTCATATTCGTGCATTTTCTGGAACTAACCTATTAACAAGATGCCAAAGTGCCAGTTGCTGTTTTCTGCTGTTTTTGGTTTCAGAAATCCTAGTAAGGAAATATTCTCGGAATTGGACGAAATCAACGCCCAGGGGCCTATTTTTCCACGAAGCTTCCAGAAGTCCGAAGACGAAACGAAGAGGGGCCACGAGGCAGCCAAACCCTAGGGCGGCGCGGCCCCCCCTGGCCACGCCGGCCTATGGTCTGGGCCCCTCGCGCCGCCTCTTGACCTACCCTTCCGCCTACTTAAAGCCTCCGTGACGAAACCCCCAGTACCGAGAGCCACGATACGGAAAACCTTCCAGAGACGCCGCCGCCGCCGATCCCATCTCGGGGGATCCGAGGAGATCGCCTCCGGCACCTCGCCGGAGAGGGGAATCATCTCCCGGAGGACTCTACGCCGCCATGGTCGCCTCCGGAGTGATGTGTGAGTAGTCTACCCCCGGACTATGGGTCCATAGCAGTAGCTAGATGGTTGTCTTCTCCCCATTGTGCTATCATTGTCGGATCTTGTGAGCTGCCTAACATGATCAAGATCATCTATCCGTAATTCTATATGTTGCGTTTGTTGGGATCCGATGAATAGAGAATACTTGTTATGTTGATTATTAAAGTTATATCTATGTGTTGTTTATGATCTTGCATGCTCTCCGTTACTAGTAGATGCTCCGGCCAAGTAGATGCTTGTAACTCCAAGAGGGAGTATTTATGCTCGATAGTGGGTTCATGCCCGCATTGACACCTGGGACAAGTGACGGAAAGTTCTAAGGTTGTGTTGTGCTGTTGCCACTAGGGATAAAACATTGATGCTATGTCTAAGGATGTAGTTGTTGATTACATTACGCACCATACTTAATGCAATTGTCTCGTTGCTTTGCAACTTAATACTGGAGGGGTTCGGATGATAACTCTGAAGGTGGACTTTTTAGGCATAGATGCAGTTGGATGGCGGTCTATGTACTTTGTCGTAATGCCCAATTAAATCTCACTATACTCATCATGATATGTATGTGCATGGTCATGCTCTCTTTATTTGTCAATTGCCCAACTGTAATTTGTTCACCCAACATGCTCGTTTGTCTTATGGGAGAGACACCTCTAGTGAACTGTGGACCCCGGTCCAATTCTCTTTACTCGAAATACAATCTATCTGCAATACTTGTTCTACTGTTTTCTGCAAACAATCATCTTCCACACAATACGGTTAATCCTTTGTTACAGACAAGCCGGTGAGATTGACAACCTCATCTGTTTCGTTGGGGCAAAGTACTTTGGTTGTGTTGTGCGGGTTCCACGTTGGCGCCGGAATCCCCGGTGTTGCGCCGCACTACATCCCGCCGCCATCAACCTTCAACGTGCTTCTTGGCTCCTCCTGGTTCGATAAACCTTGGTTTCTTTCTGAGGGAAAACTTGCTGCTGTGCGCATCATACCTTCCTCTTGGGGTTTCCAACGAACGTGTGAGTTACACGCCATCAGAGTGGCATACTTAGCTAGCCACGCCTGCTTCTCAGGATCTGGTCCAGAAATCCCTCCTGCTGCTGCAGAAACCCCTACTGTTGCAACCTGGTTCGTGCGCGCCCAGTTATTGCAGTCTGGCACATACGTGCACATGTATCCGTGCGGGATCTCCTTAGGCGGTTCATACAAGAACTGGTAATCACTGGGATCGCCACCGATCTTGTAGACGACGTATGCCGGTGAACTCGGCACTTCTGGTGCTGCTAGCGCGAACGGCAGCGGCGGTCGGGTCTGGAACTATTTCTCTCCTTGGTGAGTCCCTAGAGCAGGTCCTAACGGAGAGTACTGATGCTTCATGATTTCCTGGACCACGCGCAGTGCAACACGCTCTAAAGCGTTCACCAGGCTCTCAGAATGGCGGTGCAGCGAGTGCGCTACCATGTGATTAACCTCCTGACGTAGAGACCTGGTGCGTTCTTCTGAAGGAGTAGACAGATCCACTCCATCGAGAGCGCCTTCAGCTGAGAACCCTTTCCACCTGATGCTGTGTGAGCGGGTCCTCTGGAAAGAGCCGATGAGGTCGGTTTCAAAGAGAGCTTTGATCTCGTCGTACTTCTTCTTGTACTCCTCAGACAGCTCCTCGTACTTGACTGGATCTTCCGCCATCTCTGATGCAGATGTTGATGCAGTTGTTGTAGAAGAAGGTCCCACCGGGCGTGCCAGAATGTGTTGACCACCAAAACCCACCGACGAGTAGCGACGGGCAAAACGAAGAGCCGGAAGGCTCCCAGGACTGCTGGAGGGCCCTGGTCCCTCGAGATCGACGGCCCGCAAAGCTCCGGCACGCACGTCCGATGCTGGTGCAAGGGCGTGCCACCTGACCTATACCTGGTCAGGAAGGTGATGGATTGCTTCGCTTAGTTTCCTGCATGGTATACACGTAAACATTAAATACGAGCCTCGATCGGCTCTCAGGTCGTCCCGTGGATCGGCTCAAGGAGCCGATCCACCCATGATTCGCATGAGATCTACGATAACATGGTGGTCCTGCTTGATCAATGTTAAGTTAAAACAATCTACGACGATCTAGGGTTTTCACCACATAACCGGAACGTCCTATACGTGATTGAGCCTGGCAGACACGAAAGGTGATAATAAACCAGCTCTAGACAAGGCCTAAAAACCAACGTGGAGTTGATTCCCGGAACATCTTCCCTAGGACTAGCAAACTATACCCTACGTGCTACTGGATCCTTCAACCCGTTTATAAGGCCTAACTATGCAGATATTAAACTAATCCTTGAAGAACAAGGAGAAATCGTAACGGATCGAATCTACTAAACAATGACTAAGCAAGGTGCCACCCTTGCACCTGAGATCGGTACAAGGGTGGCTAGATATCCAGGAGTAGCATGACTAATCAAATACATCGAGAAAGTATCGATGCTAACCCTAACATATCCATGATAATAGTGTTGCTCGCCATCAAAAAGGCTTCAGTACGAGCAACACATGAACAACAGATAAACAAGATTCTGCCTAGATCGCAAGATGCGATCTAGGCAGCATAGCGCTTACCCGGAAGAAACCCTCGAAACAAGGGGTGGCGATGCGCCTAGATTGGTTTTTGTTGTGAACGTGATTGTCCTTTTTCTCAATAACCCTAGATACATATTTATAGTCCGTAGACTTTCTAACGTGGGAGTAATCCCAATCGTGTACGAGCCAAATTCTACCTTTTAATCCTAACCGACACGTATCCTACTTTATTTACAGATACACGGGCAATTTAGCCCAAACTCTCTATACAAGGCCGATTCATGAATATTTTCTACGTATATTTGTTAAGCCCATCTCAATCACGGCCCACCTCTGATCCGGTTAAATTCTGGTGATAACAACACCTCGCTGCCACCAGATTCAATCCGGACATGGAAGCAGATGGAAGAGCAGTTCCACATGCAATATCACTCAGAAGCTACCGACACTGGCATTGCCGATTTAACGCAAGTACGACAGAAGCGCGGAGAGACGGTGTCGGAATACATTCAGCGCTTCAGGACCGTCAGGAACCGATGTTATTCGGTTCGTTTGAATGAGAAAGAAGCAGTCGATCTGGCAGTGTTGGGTCTCGCATCGCCGATCAAGGATATGGCTTTCCAAGCGGAATACACTTCATTAGCGCATATGGCTCAGAAACTATCATTGTATGAGCAGCGCCACCCAGATTTGTACCAGGATAAATTCAAACGACCTGTAATCCTGGTTGAGACAGAAGAGGATGAAGACTCCGCAGGAAACCAGGAGGTCGCCGTAGCTGAATGGGCTCGGGGGGCAAACCTCGTGTCCTGCAAATGGGTTAAACCACAATGGCCTGTAAAAGGGTTCGACTTCGACGTAAGCAAAGCTGAGCAGATTTTCAATCTATTGCTTAAGGAGAAGCAGCTGAGGCTACCCAAAGGCCATAAAATCCCTACGGTGCAAGAGCTGAACGGAAGGCCATACTGCAAGTGGCACAACTCGTTCACCCATACCACCAGCGACTGCAAAGTGTTGCGTCAGCAGATCCAAATGGCAATAGAACAAGGCCGTCTGATTTTCAGCCAGTATGCCATGAAAGTGGACACGCAACCGTTTCCTGCCGTTAACATGGTGGAATGCAACCACTCCATGAGACGCCAGCCGGAGTTCTCGTTCAGTATTAACATGGCAGGGCCTGTATACCACCCTGGCAAGGACAAAGAAGAGAGCAGTCGTCCTCGTGGTAAGGAAAAGGAGGAGGCCGGTCCACGCGACCGGCCCCGATATGATGACAAACGGTACGTCACCGAAGAGCAAGTGAGGAATGTGCGGTACCAACGAACACTCTCCGAGCACCTCCTCAACAAGTATGAGAGTCAGTATGATCTACGCCGGCGGTACGACGAAGACGACGAGAAATATCATCGATTTGACGTAGACAACAGAAGATTTCGTCGGCATGATGGAAACGACGAAGGATATGAACGCCGCGCCAAGGAGAAGACAAGACGGCAGGAGGACATGGACAGACACTGGGATTGTCCTTTCTTCAAGCATTGCTGGGATTCAGGAATGAGCCGATTGCCTACAATCGACAACTGCCCGGAGTGTAGACAGAAGAAGAAGGTTGCAGGCGATGTGTCAGTATTCGAACGTCTAGGACCTCTCCCGTCTCGGAACAAGCAAGCTGAGTCCTCTCGGGTGGAAGATCTCGAGGATGAAGAAGAAGAAAATAGATACCACCGGCCAAGGTGGTGCCCTGATGGACTCAGTCACTCTCAAAAGCGTAGGGTTCAACGACTACGTAGCTTGGAGGAAGCTGAGAGGCGGTACCTGCACACGTTGAGGAAGGCGCGGCCAGATCTGGCCGCGAAAGTTCAGCGAACTTTGGATGAGGAGGGTCGTCCACAGAAGAAAGAATGGCGCCCCAAACAAAAGAAAGCCGATGATGAGTCATCGGCTGGCACAAACATGGTATTTATACTTCCGCCGGAGTTTTGTGCTCCAAGAATAGAAGAGGCATCTGTAGCACAGCTTGACTGCGGCCTACGACCGGTTATCTTTGTGAAGCCACGAGAAAAAAGCTATAGACATCTGAAGGCCCTGTACCTGAGAGGTTACATCAACGGGCAGACTGTCAACAATATGTTGGTTGACACGGGAGCGGCAGTCAATATAATGCCATACTCCGTGCTACGTCGCCTGGGACGCTGTAGCGCGGATCTGATCAAAACCAACGTCACATTGAGCGACTTCAACGGCCAAGCATCAGAAGCGCAAGGCGTTCTGAGCGTGGATCTAACTGTAGGCCGAAAAACCATCCCCACGTCATTCTTCATCGTCGACAACAAAAGCACCTACGCTGTCCTGCTAGGGAGGGACTGGATTAACGCTAACTGCTGCATTCCATCCACAATGCACCAATGCCTGATACAGTGGGATGGAGATGAAGTGGAGGTCGTCCATGCAGATGACTCAGCCGCAATCTCAACGGCTGGCATGAGCATTTGGGAAGCAGAAGACCAAGAGCCACTCTCTGGAGTCAGTTTGGACGGCTGTGAGCGCATCGAAGTGTCAAAAAACGGGGTGAGGCTGGTCTTATCCACCGGCCTGACAGTGTAGCAAGAGCAAAGTCCACGGACGTACGTGACAAGGCCGATCCCTGTGATCGGCCCCAAAAAATAAGAGGCAATGATCTCAACTCAAGCATGTCACGTAGAGATAGTAGAACACGAACAAGATGTAAACCTTCATTGAGCAATGCAATCAAAATGGGGGCCGATTCCAGCAATCGGCCCATATTTTCCTCGCCATACGTTTTGCCTGTGTTGAGCATCGATCTTGCAGGCGACGGAAAGCTAGGGTATGGGTTTACATCGGCTGATGAGCTAGAAGAGGTTGACATTGGTCCTGGGGATAAGCCACGACCAACTTTTATCAGCAAAAAGTTAGATCCTCGTTTGAGGAGCCTGATGATAGCTTTGTTGAAAGAATACCCAGATTTCTTTGCATGGGATTACACAGAGATGCCTGGGTTAGACAGGAGCATCATCGAGCATCGGCTCCCTCTCAAAAAAGGATTTCGGCCGTTTCAGCAACGAGCACGTCAGATGAAGGCCAAAATTCTTGAAGAAGTCAAGAAAGAGATCGAGAAAAGGCTGGCCGCCGGTTCATCAGGCCATGCAGATTGACGAGATAGGATGACTAGAAAGCCGGTATCTTCAATTACTTGAAAGATTCGGCTCGGGGGGCACCTCAACGGAGAAGGTGTATGGACAGTGAAATATGGGGCCGATGCATAAAAATCGGCCAGTAAAAAAAAAGCAAGACAACAGGGTACAAGTGCAGCCGATGCACAGACATCGACTTCAGACTAAAAAGCCGATGCACAGCCATCGACTCTAGAGGTACAAGCTCAATTGAGCAGTTTTCAGTTTACATAGAGGGGCTCTACTAAAGGAATGCCTCGAGGGCATGGAGGGCGTCAACACGGACACGATCCACCTCGGCGATCTCGGCCTCATCATCTTCGTCCTTGCCTGTCACCAGCTGTCTGTTCAGAGCGCGTATTTCGGCCAGTTCAGTCTTCAGTTCAGCTTTGAGGCCTTCTGCTTCCTCTTGAGAGCGGGCAATAAGGGCTTCCTTATCTTGCATAAGCTGTTTGGTTACCCTAACCCTCTCTTCAAAGTCCTCTAGTTCCTTGCGCAGGGTCTCAAGTTCGGTGCTGCTGACAGAGGTGTCAGTTTTGGCGTCCAAGGCAGCCTTTTTCTCATTGAGCCATTGACACTTGTCTGCAATATCGGCTTTCAACGGAAGCTAGGCATGGCGTAGGTCGATTCTCTGACGAGCCAACTTCACCCTTGATCTAAAAGCTGACAGAGTCACAACTGGCCAGAGTTTCACCTGCAATGTCACTGGTAGATGGGGCTGAATGTCTTCAAGGATGCCCTTCACTCCCTCGGGGTTTTCAATCAATGTCTCAATTGAAGAGGAGAGCAAAGCCTTGAGGCGCTGGAGTTGTCCATGGGTAGTGCTGGGTCCTGGCTCGTCACTGGCCCTGGAAGTAGCTGGTTCGATGGACTCAGGGTCGAACGTCAGCAAGCTTGAGAGGTCATAACCCTGACAGACAAACAAGAACAGTGTCAGTATGCAGCAAAAGAAGAGGGTGGAGCCAAGGGAATGGAGTGTACCTCTCCTAAGACCAGAGGGACAACCAATGGTGTGGTGATCGGCTTTTCTGTGGGCTTGGCTAAGTTGGCCACCTTGTCAGCCACGCTTTTTGAGGTTGCTACATCCAGGGTGGCGGATGGCATCAGTACCTCCTCAACGTCCCCACTATAGGTGTCGTCAGTCTGCAAAGGAAGTGGTTAGCCGATGCGAGTAACGATGGGTTAGTATGAAATATGAGCCAGGGGGAATAATTACATTTGAAACCTCCTGGCTTGGTGAAGAAGCTTGCGGTTCTTTGCGAGCTCTCTTGACGCATCGGCTCTTTGTGCGTAGCCCTGTTTTAGTTGGAGCCTGGGAGGAAGCAGGTTCAGGAGCTGACCTTTTCTTGGAAGCCGACGGTGGCAAGTCTGGCTGGCTTTGCGTAGTGGTTTTCCCAGAGTTGCCCGAGCTCGAATTCTCTCGACTGGACTGCGTCTCCTCGCTAGAGTTTTCTTCAGTAGAGGCCTGTGAAAGAAATACAAGCATGTTGCAGAAACCCGAAAGGATAGATGAAATTAACCAAGGCATGGATCAGCTTACGTGCAAACTTTCTTGAGCAGGAATAGGGTTTTGGCGCTTCAAGGTCTTTTTGGCAGCTACTTTCCTTACTGCTTTTCTCGCCTTGATTGAGGCTCGGGGGGCAGCTGGCCCAGAAGATGCTTTGCTCTTAGGAGCCGATTTTGGCGAAATCGGCTGACTCTGCATCACAACCTTCTTCAAGGGTGGTGAGCTCTTGCAGAAGAGAACCACGGGAGCTGGTGGGAGGAATTTGAAGGGAGAGCCGTCAGCTTGCGCAGGCTCTGGACCATCTTGTTGCTGCAAGGAAACAGAGCCAGGTTACAAACAATCATTATGAGCCACTGCAAGAAATTTGTGAGTAGTGGTACCTGTTCTGCAGGGATATCATATTCAGCATCAAGTTGTTTCAGCAATGGTCCTAGAGCTCTCCTGAAGGCGTGGGTCTTCCACATTGACCACCAGGTTTCAAAGCCATCGGTTGACGAGGTGAAACGGAGGTTATGAGGGATTGGAATGGCTAGAGCATCGAAGAAGGAGTAACACCTTTGGCCGGTGAGGACATCAGGCAACTCAGCTCTGCTTTCTGTCAAGTGGTGAAGGAAGAAGTGTGGAGACACTTGCCCAAGACCAAACTGCCGGGCTACTACGACCGGCAGGTAAGACTCGTAACCAGGTTTGATGATCCTGTTAGAGGTGCTCATGCCAACTGGAAGGAAGCAGGGACGGATCATAATGGAATACAAGTGCCGAGTGCTAGGGTCATCGGCAAAGCTGTCTAGCCTGAAGGAGACTGGATTCTCAAAATTTCCAGATTCGGTGTAAGGAAAGAACAGGGGATTGTCCAGGCCTTGGAAGAAAATCCTGAACCACTCTGATGCTTCCTTAGGGACCAGTTTGCTGCCTGGAAGACTATATAGAGCTTGGCCGTAGCTAGTACATCGGATCTGCTTCCCATTAGCATCTAGGAAGGTGCAAGTGGCCAAAGGTGGAGAATTTGGGATCTGGTTTTGGAAGTACAGCTGAGCCCATAGCTGAATAAACCACCAGGGGCCTCCTGTTTTAACTGTCTTTTGGGAGAACAGTTTGACAGACATCAGTTGGAGAGATCGATAGACCTCTCCAAGGAATAGTTTGCCGATGCCAAGCTGAGTGCCTTTGGCAAGTTCGTAGGCCAGGGAAAGGTAATTCTTGGTTGGGGCGAGTGAAGGGCCACATAATATGAAGTGTTCCAACCAGAAGTTCAGGAAGGCCGTGTGTTCTTTCTCTGTCACAGGGCCTTTGGTTTTCATGTAATGTCTAAGGTAGGCACCCCAGCTTGTACACTCTGTTTTGGAGGAGAGTGTGAAAGGAACCTTTGGCAGCATAAAAGCAGAGGGGCTTGGGGATGCAATGTCTAGACCTGTGATCATGGCCACATCTAGCAGAGTTGGTGTCATGGGGCCATGGCCAAACATGAAGCAATTCAGTGCATCAGACCAAAAGTAGCCGATGGTTTTCAGAAGGTTCTCGTGCTTCTCAAGGGGAGACAATGATAATGACAAAGCATCGGCTATCCCTATAGTTTCCCATGTGGCATGGTGAGTTTTGGATACTCTGCTGTACCATGACACCCAACCCTCAGGAGGATTAGGCCAGGCTCGTAGGCAGTCGGCCCAAGAAGTCAGATCTAAATTCTGGTTTACGAAGGGAATTCTATTGGCCTCGCATGAAATTAAATGGGCAGGACTCTCGGAAGAGCGGGGGCCAAGACAAAGAGAATTTGGGAGAGAAGGATGCGGCAGCAGAATGTCTGAGACCTAAAATTAATAACGGAATAAGACATTAATTCAGGTGTTTGCTGTTAATCCTAACACTTACTCGGATGGCGAGGAGCGGTTAGGGATTACCTTCAAGCCGGAGACCGTAGCATTGGCGCTGGATGATTCTGCCATCAGACTCGCTGCGGAATTGAATCTGCGATTGGGATCTGGGATTCGCGTGGTTGAGATTTGAATCTGTTCGACAGGCGATTTGGGGATCTAAGTTTGCTCCTTCAGACGAGGGTTGAAAGTTACCGTTTTGAACAGGCAACTAAGTTGGGCCTTGCTAGCATTTTATGGTGAAGACCGATGCGCTGCCATCGGCTCTTTGGGCGTTGACTTACTTTGACTATCGGCAAAATCAATTGAAAACATTTCTTCATTGATAAAAAGGATTCCTTACAGAGAAGAGCCGATTGCTCAAGGGAGGAGGAACAAAAGAGCCGACTGATACGTCTCCGACGTATCGATAATTTCTTATGTTCCATGCCACATTATTGATGTTATCTACATGTTTTATGCACACTTTATGTCATATTCGTGCATTTTCTGGAACTAACCTATTAACAAGATGCCGAAGTGCCGATTCTGTTTTCTGCTGTTTTTGGTTTCAGAAATCCTAGTAAGGAAATATTCTCGGAATTGGACGAAATCAAAGCCCGGGGGCCTATTTTCTCACGAAGCTTCCGAAGTCCGAAGGAGAGACGAAGAGGGGCCACGGAGGGGCCACACTATAGGGCGGCGCGGCCCCCTTGGCCGCGTGGCCTCGTGGTGTGGGGCCCCCGTGCCGCCTCTTGACCTGCCCTTTCGCCTATAAAAAGTCTCCGTGACGAAAACCCCGGTACCGAGAACCACGATACGGAAAACCTTCCGGAGACGCCGCCGCCGCCGATCCCATCTCGGGGGATCCTGGAGATCGCCTCCGGCACCCTGCCGGAGAGGGGAATCATCTCCCGGAGGACTCTACGCCGCCATGGTCGCCTCCGGTGTGATGTGTGAGTAGTCTACCCCTGGACTATGGGTCCGTAGCAGTAGCTAGATGGTTGTCTTCTCCCCATTGTGCTATCATTGTCGGATCTTGTGAGCTGCCTAACATGATCAAGATCATCTATCTGTAATTCTATATGTTGCGTTTGTTGGGATCCGATGAATAGAGAATACTTGTTATGTTGATTATCAAAGTTATGCTATGTGTTGTTTATGATCTTGCATGCTCTCCGTTACTAGTAGATGCTCGGCCAAGTAGATGCTTGTAACTCCAAGAGGGAGTATTTATGCTCGATAGTGGGTTCATGCCTGCATTGACACCAGGACGAGTGACGAAAAGTTCTAAGGTTGTGTTGTGCTTGTTGCCACTAGGGATAAAACATTAGTGCTATGTTCAAGGATGTAGTCACTAGTTACATTACGCACCATACTTAATGCAATTGTGCATTTGCTTTGCAACTTAATGCCGGAGGGGTTCGGATGATAACCTGAAGGTGGACTTTTTAGGCATAGATGCAGTTGGATGGCGGTCTATGTACTTTGTCGTAATGCCCAATTAAATCTCACTATACTCATCATGATATGTATGTGCATGGTCATGCTCTCTTTATTTGTCAATTGCCCAACTCGTAATTTGTTCACCCAACATGCTTGTTCGTCTTATGGGAGAGACACCTCTAGTGAGCTGTGGACCCCGGTCCAATTCTCTTTCTTGAAATACAATCTACTGCAATACTTGTTCTACTGTTTTCCGCAAACAATCATCTTCCACACAATACGGTTAATCCTTTGTTACAGCAAGCCGGTGAGATTGACAACCTCAACTGTTTCGTTGGGGCAAAGTACTTTGGTTGTGTTGTGCGGGTTCCACGTTGGCGCCGGAATCCCTGGTGTTGCGCCGCACTACATCCCGCCGCCATCAACCTTCAACGTGCTTCTTGGCTCCTCCTGGTTCGATAAACCTTGGTTTCTTTACGAGGGAAAACTTGCTGCTGTGCGCATCATACCTTCCTCTTGGGGTTGCCCAACGAACGTGTGAAATACACGCCATCAAGCATATTTTACGGCGCCGTTGCCGGGGAGATCAAGACACGCTGCAAGGGGAGTCTCCACTTCTCAATCTCTTTACTTTGTTTTTGTCTTGCTTAGTTTTATTTACTACTTTGTTTGCTGCACTAAATCAAAATACAAAAAAAATTAGTTGCTAGTTTTACTTTACTTGTTATCTTGTTTGCTATATCAAAAACAAAAAAAAATTAGTTACTTGCATTTACTTTACTTATTTCATCATGTTTCCTCCTAAGTTTGTTCTTAAAGATGTACCGGTAGGCCGAGGATCTATCCTTGGGAAAGACAATATAGAAGATTTTTTCACTCATATTAGTACGGTCGAAGATTTTGAAGATAGACACTTGGTAGAACTTGCTCCCACTTATGAAATTGCTGTCGCTTCTTTAGTACACGCGTTAGAAGCTAGATTTGTTAACCTTAATCCTGTGATTCAACATATGTTTCTTACACTCAGTGATATGGAAGAAGGAGAAAAGAAAGATTTTGTATTAGAAACCCTTCTTAAAGAATTTGGGGGAATAGCGAGAGAAGCTAGAAAAGTTTTCACTAAATATAATATGCTAGGCTCTTATACCAACTTTGCTAGTACCCTTGAGAAGATAGAAAAGGATAGACAAAAGTACACTAATGAAATTAATTATGAGGGGGATATTAAAACATCAATACCTTGCAAGCTCTTGGGAATGTGTGAGGCACTAGAAAAGAATTTTGATTGGATTGTTCCTGAAGATTTGTTTGATGAGAGTAGCAAGCCCAAGACTAATGAAAAGGGAGCCTCTGAAACTCACATAGAAAAGATAGTATGCATAGTTGAGAAAACTCCACACCCCGCTGAGAATACACCACCCTCCGATAATACTTGATACACACTTTCTGTGCCTAGCTGAAAGGCGTTAAAGAAAAGCGCTTATGGGAGACAACCCATGTTTTTACCTACAGTACTTTGTTTTTATTTTGTGTCTTGGAAGTTGTTTACTACTGTAGCAACCTCTCCTTATCTTAGTTTTGTGTTTTGTTGTGCCAAGTTAAGCCGTTGATAGAAAAGTAAGTACTAGATTTGGATTACTGCACAGTTCCAGATTTCTTTGCTGTCACGAATCTGGGTCCACCTCCCTGTAGGTAGCTCAGAAAATTAAGCCAATTTACATGCATGATCCTCAGATATGTACGCAACTTTCATTCAATTTGAGCATTTTCATTTGAGCAAGTCTGGTGCCATTTTAAAATTCGTCAATACGAACTGTTCTGTTTTGACAGATTCTGCCTTTTATTTCGCATTGCCTCTTTTGCTATGTTGGATGAATTTCTTTGATCCACTAATGTCCAGTAGCATTATGCAATGTCCAGAAGCGTTAAGAATGATTGTGTCACCTCTGAATATGTCAATTTATATTGTGCACTAACCCTCTAATGAGTTGTTTCGAGTTTGGTGTGGAGGAAGTTTTCAAGGATCAAGAGAGGAGTATGATGCAACATGATCAAGGAGAGTGAAAGCTCTAAGCTTGGGGATGCACCCGGTGGTTCACCCCTGCATATATCAAGAAGACTCAAGCGTCTAAGCTTGGGGATGCCCAAGGCATCCCCTTCTTCATCGACAACATTATCAGGTTCCTCCCCTGAAACTATATTTTTATTCCATCACATCTTATGTGCTTTTTCTTGGAGCGTCGGTTTGTTTTTGTTTTTTGTTTTGTTTGAATAAAATGGATCCTAGCATTCATTGTGTGGGAGAGAGACACGCTCCGCTGTAGCATATGGACAAATATGTCCTTGGTTTCTACTCATAATATTCATGGCGAAGTTTCTCCTTCGTTAAATTGTTATATGGTTGGAATTGGAAAATGATACATGTAGTAATTGCTATAAATGTCTTGGGTAATGTGATACTTGGCAATTGTTGTGCTCATGATTAAGCTCTTGCATCATATGCTTTGCACCCATTAATGAAGAAATACATAGAGCATGCTAAAATTTGGTTTGCATATTTGGTTTCTCTAAGGTCTAGATAATTTCTAGTATTGAGTTTGAACAACAAGGAAGACGGTGTAGAGTCTTATAATGTTTTCAATATGTCTTTTATGTGAGTTTTGCTGCACCGGTTCATCCTTGTGTTTGTTTCAAATAAGCCTTGCTAGCCTAAACCTTGTATCGAGAGGGAATACTTCTCATGCATCCAAAACACTTGAGACAACCACTATGCCATTTGTGTCCACCATACCTACCTATACTACATGGTATTTTCCGCCATTCCAAAGTAAATTGCTTGAGTGCTACCTTTAAACAATTCAAAATTTATCACCTCTGATTTGTGTCAATGTTTTATAGCTCATGAGGAAGTATGTGGTGTTTATCTTTCAATCTTGTTGGGCAACTTTCACCAATGGACTAGTGGCTTCATCCGCTTATCCAATAATTTTGCAAAAAGAGCTGGCAATGGGATTCCCAGTCCCAAATTAATTAACAAAAATAGACACTCCTCCATGGTATGTGATTGTTGGACGGCACCCGAAGGATTCGGTTAGCCATGGCTTGTGTAAGCAAAGGTTGGGAGGAGTGTCATCATAATAAAACTAAAATAAAAAGGCACTCCTTCATGGTATGAGATTGTTGGCAGGCACCGGAGGATTCGGTTAGCCATGGTTTGTGAAAGAAAGGTTGGAAGGAGTGCCACCCAAAATAAAATAAAATGGGAGCCGCTCTTTGAAGGTTTGTCCGGCAAGGGGTTAGAGTACCCGCTACCATTCGTTGACAACAACATACACCTCTCAAAACTTTATTTTTATGCTCTCTTTATGTTTTCAAAATCAAAGCTCTAGCACAAATATAGCAATCGATGCTTTTCCTCTATGGAGGACCATTCTTTTACTTTCAATGTTGAGTCGGTTCACCTATTTCTCTCCACCTCAAGAAGCAAACACTTGTGTGAACTATGCATTGATTCCTACATACTTGCTTATTGCACTTATTATATTACTCTATGTTGACAATATCCATGAGATATACATGTTACAAGTTGAAAGCAACCGCTGAAACTTAATCTTCTTTTGTGTTGCTTCAATACCTTTTACTTTGAATTATTGCTTTATGAGTTAACTCTTATGCAAGACTTATTGATGCTTGTCTTGAAGTGCTATTCATGAAAAGTCTTTGCTATATGATTCACTTGTTTACTCATGTCATATACATTGTTTTGATCGCTGCATTCACTACATATGCTTTACAAATAGTATGATCAAGATTATGATGGCATGTCACTCCGGAAATTATCCGTGTTATCGTTTTACCGCTCGGGACGAGCGAAACTAAGCTTGGGGATGCTGATACGTCTCCGACGTATCGATAATTTCTTATGTTCCATGCCACATTATTGATGTTATCTACATGTTTTATGCACACTTTATGTCATATTCGTGCATTTTCCGGAACTAACCTATTAACAAGATGCCGAAGTGCCGATTCTTGTTTTCTGCTGTTTTTGGTTTCAGAAATCCTAGTAAGGAAATATTCTCGGAATTGGACGAAATCAAAGCCCGGGGCCTATTTTCTCACGAAGCTTCCGGAAGTCCGAAGGAGAGACGAAGAGGGGCCACGGAGGGGCCACACTATAGGGCGGCGCGGCCCCCTTGGCCGCGCGGCCCCGTGGTGTGGGGCCCCCGTGCCGCCTCTTGACCTGCCCTTTCGCCTATAAAAAGTCTCCGTGACGAAAACCCCGATGCCGAGAACCACGATACGGAAAACCTTCCGGAGACGCCGCCGCCGCCGATCCCATCTCGGGGGATCCGGGAGATCGCCTCCGGCACCCTGCCGGAGAGGGGAATCATCTCCCGGAGGACTCTACGCCGCCATGGTCGCCTCCGGTGTGATGTGTGAGTAGTCTACCCCTGGACTATGGGTCCATAGCAGTAGCTAGATGGTTGTCTTCTCCCCATTGTGCTATCATTGTCGGATCTTGTGAGCTGCCTAACATGATCAAGATCATCTATCCGTAATTCTATATGTTGCGTTTGTTGGGATCCGATGAATAGAGAATACTTGTTATGTTGATTATCAAAGTTATGCTATGTGTTGTTTATGATCTTGCATGCTCTCCGTTACTAGTAGATGCTCTGGCCAAGTAGATGCTTGTAACTCCAAGAGGGAGTATTTATGCTCGATAGTGGGTTCATGCCCGCATTGACACCTGGGACGATGTGATGAAAGTTCTAAGGTTGTGTTGTGCTTGTTGCCACTAGGGATAAAACATTAGTGCTATGTTCAAGGATGTAGTCACTAGTTACATTACGCACCATACTTAATGCAATTGTCCGTTGCTTTGCAACTTAATACTTGGAGGGGTTCGGATGATAACCTCGAAGGTGGACTTTTTAGGCATAGATGCGGTTGGATGGCGGTCTATGTACTTTGTCGTAATGCCCAATTAAATCTCACTATACTCATCATGATATGTATGTGCATGGTCATGCTCTCTTTATTTGTCAATTGCCCAAGCTGTAATTTGTTCACCCAACATGCTTGTTCGTCTTATGGGAGAGACACCTCTAGTGAACTGTGGACCCCGGTCCAATTCTCTTTACTCGAAATACAATCTCTCGCAATACTTGTTCTCTTGTTTTCCGCAAACAATCATCTTCCACACAATACGGTTAATCCTTTGTTACAGCAAGCCGGTGAGATTGACAACCTCACCGTTTCGTTGGGGCAAAGTACTTTGGTTGTGTTGTGCGGGTTCCACGTTGGCGCTGGAATCCCTGGTGTTGCGCCGCACTACATCCCGCCGCCATCAACCTTCAACGTGCTTCTTGGCTCCTCCTGGTTCGATAAACCTTGGTTTCTTTCTGAGGGAAAACTTGCTGCTGTGCGCATCATACCTTCCTCTTGGGGTTGCCCAACGAACGTGTGAAATACACGCCATCACCGACTACTACTACTAGTCCTATACTAGTGGATCCTAATTTAAGGGTCGTCGCTGCCCTCGTCGTCGCCGTCGTAGCTGCCGTTGGCGCTGCTGCCGGCGAGTTCCTCGTCGCTGCTGCCGTATCCCTCGGCAGGGGCTTCTTCCTCCTCATCATCGTCTTCGTCGTCGTCCTCCGACCAAGCGCGGAAACACTTCGCCGGCGGGTACTCGTCGGAGGAAGAGTCGTCCTCCTCCTCTTCCTCTTCCTCGTCGTAGGAGGTGAAGCTGGCCCAGGAGTAGAGGTCGTCTTCGCTATCCGCCTCCAATTCCCCATCGGCAAGGAAATGGAGGTCCACCTCCCCGTCGGTCAGGGATAGGTCGTCATCTGACCCGACGGCGGCCAGGGGTAGGTCGTCGTTCACCCTGACGGTGAAGTCCCACTCTTCGTCATCCCAATGCTCGGGAGCCTCCTTCTCGTATTGCGCCATCAGGTCGTGCTCTGGTATCGGCTCGCTGGAGAGGAGGACTGGAAAGAGAGACCCGATGAGGCAGAGGAGGAGGAGGAGGAAGACATGGCTACAGAAGAAGGGGTTTTTTTTGCCGATGGCTAGTACTGAGCTAGAGGAAGAAGAGGTGAATTGTTCGGCGCGGTTTAAATAAAGGGGATGTAGTGGAGATTTAATGCTACAGCGGTTTCCGAGGAAGTGGTGCCAAAAAACTGTCAAATCGTGCAGAGAAGTTGAGGAGGCAAGGCATCATGATGAAAGGATACTGCGACGGTTCTGCTCTGCCACGACATGACCCTACGAAGAAAAACAGAGTGGTTTTGGAATTATCATTGCCAAAACCAGGGGGCATGTGTTATCACCAGATTTTAACCAAGTCTGGAGATTGGCCGTAATTGAGATGGGCTTAAAGAATATGCACGGAAGATATTCCTGAACCGGCCTTGTATTAAGAGTTGGGCTAGATTGCCCGTGTATCTGTAAATTATAGTAGGTTACGTGTCGGTTAGAATTAAGAGATAGAGTTTAGCTCGTGCACGGTTGGGTTTTTTCCCAAGTTAGAGAGTCTACGGACTATAAATATGTATCTAGGGTTATTGAGAAAGGAGGACGATCACGTTCACAACAAACCAATCTAGGCGCATCGCCACCCCTTGTTTCGAGGGTTTTTTCCGGGTAAGCGTCATGCTTCCTAGATCGCATCTCGCGATCTAGGCAGTATCAAGTTTATTCGTTTGCTCATGTGTTGCTCGTACTGAAGCCTTTTTGATGGCGAGCAACACCGTTATCGTAGATGTTTTAGGGTTAGCATCGGTACTTTTTTGATGTATTCGCTTAGTTATGCTATCCCTAGATATCTAGCTGCCCTTACACCTATCTTAGGTGTAAAGGCAGCACCTTGCTTAGTCTTTATTTAGTAGATTCGATCTGTTACGGTTGCTACTTGTTCTTCAAGGATTAGTTTAATATCCATATGGTTAGGCCTTGCAAACGGGTTGGATGATCCAGTAGTGCATAAGGTACGGTTTGCTGGTCCTAGAAGGGATGTTCCGAGGATCAACTTCATGTTGGTTTTTAGGCCTTTTCTAGGGTTGGTTTTCTGTCATCTTTCGTATCTGCCAGGCTCAACTACGTGTAGGATGTTCCGGTTATGTGGTGAGAACCCTAAATCGTCATAGATCGTTTTAGCTTAGTATTGATCAAGCAGGACCACCATGTTATCGTAGATCCAATACGAATCATGGGTGGATCGGCTCTTTGAGCCGATTCACAGGATAACCTGAGAGCCGATCGAGGCTCGTATTTAATGTTTACGTGTCTGCCATGCAGGAAACTAATCGAAGCAATCCATCACCTTCCTGACCAGGTATAGGTCAGGTGGCACGTCCTTGCACCAGCATTGGACGTGCGTGCCGGAGCATTGCGGGCCGTCGCCCGAGGGACCAGGGCCCACCAGCAGTCCTGGGAGCCTCCCGGCTCTACGTGTTGCCCGTCGCTGCTCGCCGGTGGGTTTTGGTGGTCAACAGTGTGTACTACCGCCATGGTGGGGGTGAGGGCGTTGTCCTATGCTTGTATGTGGATGACATACTAATTCTTGGGACAAGTCTCAAAGTGATTAAGGAGGTAAAAACCTTCTTATCTCAGTGTTTTGAGATGAAAGATCTTGGAGAAGCTGATGTTATATTAAACATCAAGCTATTGAGAGATGAGAATAATGGGGTTACACTTGTGCAATCTCATTATGTTGAGAAGGTGTTGAGCAGATTTGGCTATGCTGATTGCAAATCTTCTCTCACACCTTATGATCCTAGTGTCTTGCTTCGAAAGAATGAAAAGGCAACTAGAGACCAATTGAGATACTCTCAAATCATTGGTTCACTCATGTATTTAGCTTGCGCTACGAGGCCTGATATCTCGTTTGCTGGTGTGCAAACTTAGCCGGTTTGTGGCCAACCCGGGAGATGATCATTGGCATGCTCTTGAGAGAGTGATGCGCTATCTAAAGGGAACCATGAGTTATGGAATTCATTATACCGGGTATCCAAGAGGACTTGAAGGGTATAGTGATTCCAATTGGATTTCTGATGCTAAAATGAAAGCCACAAGTGGATATGTTTTCACTCTTGGTGGTGGCGCTGTTTCCTCGAAGTCTTGCAAGCAGACCATCTTAACGAGGTCAACTATGAAAGCAGAACTTACAGCATTAGATACATCTACTGTCGAAGCGGAATGGCTTCGTGAGCTCTTGATGGACTTGCCTATGGTTGAAAAACCAATACCGGCCATCCTCATGAACTGTGATAATCAAACTGTGATTATCAAAGTGAAAAGTTCTAAGGATAATATGAAAAGTTCCAAACATATCAAGAGGAGACTGAAGTCTGTCAGAAAAGCGAGAAACTTGGAGTGATAGCATTGGATTATGTCCAAAGTGCTAAAAATCTGGCAGATCCTTTCACAAAAGGACTATCAAGAAACATGATAGACCTTGCATCGAGGGAGATGGGTTTGAGACCCACTTGAGTTGCAGAGGGGGTAACCCAACCTATGTAATCGGAAATTCCGTGAACTAGGACCTGGGAAAACAAACCGGAGGAACTGAGTTGAGAGAAAATTTAATACTCCCACTCCGCTGCAGATGCAATTCTCTCATAGCTACTGTAAGACAGGTTGATAATGTCTTAATGTGTTCTGAGCGGCTCTTGATGAGCGAAGACGCCGTCCTATAGGGCGATATTTTGAAGAACACACCTATATGAGCGACACTACTGGTCATAGTGTGGGAGGTTTGGGTGAATCTCTAGTAAGCTCATGAAGGGCCGAGGAGTATGACTTATAAGCTCCACCCGAGGGGAAGGCTATGGTAGCCTAGTACCGTGCCGGCATTGAGCGAAACTTGCTGCACAAAGACTGGCAATTCAAGGCATAGTCCATTGTTCAGTTGTAGTCAAGCGTAGCACCTTGCCTAAGTGGAAGTTCAACTTAACAGTCTCCACCGAAGTGCAGGTATATTAAACAGTGAATAGAACTAATGTGTCATCTGATGTGCATATGAGATCTGGTGGGGGATTGTTGAATGTAGATGGGCTGCAGCCCAGTAAGGCAGCCCATGTAGTCTACAATTCCTGAAATCTCAAGGCCCATCACGTTGGCAGCTTGGGACAGCCTTGGGGGACAAAGTTTAGTCCCACATTGCTAGTTGGGAGAGAGTTGGAGTGGTATATAAGGGCTGCTGTTCTAGTCATTCCAAGTGAGTGAGAATAGAAGGAGCCCTCGCGCACTCCTCCTCCTCCGCCCGCCCGTCTCGGCTCGGCACGTCACGCACGCACGTCGCGTTTCGTGACTCGGGTTCGAGTTCGAGACACACTCAAGGAAGCATAAATTTTTGCTTGGTGCACCAACTGTGTTGGGTACGTGTCGATCTGCATGTGCATGCTCGCCGCGTGTCCCTGGCTTCCTACGCGTGTCAACGCGGTTGGGGCGGCTCTCCTCCCAGGCTATACAAGGAGACCGATCAGATCTGGAGAAAAGTGCTCTTAGATCTCTCTCGTGAAGTTCCTTTTGCTGTGCTACTCTCTAGTCTTCCCCATCCCGGCGACTGCGTGCACAGCCGTCCGGGAGAGCAGGCCTCCGAAACCCCATCCGTCGAGATCCTGCACCGGGAGACGGGCGATAAGGTTTTTGGGGAGCGTCTCGGCGCGACTGCTCGCTGCTGTTCGTGTTCACCTTCGCCGGTTTGTCTGCTTCATCGACGACTTCGACTACACCATGGGTGACATCAACAACTCCCATGGTGGTGGTGGGGCTACTGCTGGTGCGACCTTCCCGGTCGCGATGTACGTGCTTTTCCTCTTCTTCCTTGCACTGCTACTTGTTCCATGTTCAGATCTGATGCATGTGCTTAGTCTGATGTGTATGGTCAAGTATGCTTGTGCATCTGTAATGTTGCTTTTGGTAATTAAACTCACACGGAAATTGCCTAATAATCCAACATATTGTAATTCAAGCCATTTATCCTTTTTTTGGTATTCACCAACAAAAAAAAACTTTCTCCTAGCACTTGATTGTTCATTCCCGTTATATATTTTTGCCTATATTTTTTTGCTAATTTACAATACTTTAGTTTCAAATAGAATCAAATGATATTATTATACAAGTTATATTGTCTCCATTTTACTGATTATGATTTCGTGGCAACTCACGAGCATTGTTCTAGTTAAAGTTAAATCTCGTACGATTTGACCAAATATACGAGGAACAATATTAAAATATAAAATACCAAACATACGAATATGCATGAAATATAATACGAACGTATGTTTTATGATTTTTAAAACAGTATCTGTTTTATGGTATGAATGTTGTTGATATTTTTTCTATAAAAAATGATTAACCTTTATGAAGTTTTAGACTGGTTAAACTTACAATGCAGGCCAATTACGAACATAGGTAGTACTTCTCTTTATCTTCCGATCTCCCTTGTAATAAGTTCTTTGATTCGGCCACCAAATGATGGGAACTTGAAACCACCGGCAACAAGCTATCTCACTTCATGGCTTTGGCTCTCGATCACGATTCACGACTTGATCCGTCCACTGCTCATGTATGAAAAATTCATTGGCATGGGCGCGTATAAAAGAGACATCTGCAACTAGGATGAGATATACCTAATTGCATCGTAAGCTAATCAGAACTACTGATATCCATACATAGCCTACTTGATGTAGCACGACTGATTTGCGCCTAATCGATTGTTAACCACGGTGTCGTAAAAACCTCCACGACATTTAAATTATATGCTGCGCACCATAACGATCTGTAGTATATCCATGGAAGAAACAACAGCTAGGCGTCACTAGTAGAAAACATAGCTTATGTTTGGAGTTGTCGGAGGTTTAGCATCGGTTGGGCTACGAACCCAGACTAAAGAGTGCATTAGCACTGACTCGAGAGGTCAGAGCTTTAGCATCTGTTCGTGCGGGACCTTTAGCACCGATTCGTGCCATGAATCGGTGCTAAATGGTTGGCGTCAGCCGCGAACCCTTTAGCACGGTTCGTGGCATGAACCGGTGTAAAATGTCTACCCTTTAGCATCGGTTCGTGGCACGAACAGGTGTAAAAGGTATTTTTTTGCTCCCCACACACCCCAAATTCGAATTTCAACTTTTTTTTGCAAAAAAAGGTTTAGAAAAAAGGTAAAATGACAATAACTTTTGCATACGACGTCGGAAAAACATATAACATATCAAAATGATCATGCGAAAAAGTTACATTCGAATTCACCGGCTGGTTAGCCAAATTTTTTATTCTCAAAACTCCAAATGGAAATATAAAAGCAGGAATATTTTAGTTTTTGCCAGAAATTCAGAATTTCATATTTTTATTTATTTTTAATTAAATTAATGTTTCCATCCTGCATAAAGATTACTATTACTTAACCATAAAGGTTAAAAATTTAAAAAGAATTCAGATTTTAGGTTTTTTTAAATAAATTAAAACAATTAGAACAATTATTTTATTATTTATTTATTTATTCTGTATTATTATTACATCATTACTTTTGTTTATTAAAAGAATATTTGAAATTGAAGTGTGATATCGTGACCAACATGTTAACATGATTGTTATGATACTAGTATCAATAACATGTGCGCGAAGCACTTGGAAGCGGGATGGGAAGTAACTCAGAAGTTCAACGTGCTAGTGATGGAGTAGTGAAAGGATGGGTGACTGAGCGAAAAGTTTAATCACAAGCACTGTTAAAAAATCAGCCGAGATACCGATTTCTCAGTTGATTTATCGTGAATCGGATGGTAACTGATAAGATTTCAGCATATCGGCAAATTTATCGCGCTACCGATATTTCGGCCGATTTTCTGCATGAGTGCCAATATTTCGGCCAATTTTCACTCTCATGGCCAATATTTCAGCTGATTGTCAATGAAATTCCAATAAAATTTGGTATGACAGTCGATATTTTCGTCCTATGGTTTTGTAAAATTATGCATTAGCTCAAATTTTCCATTATTATTGATTCAAATGCAAGGAATTAAGGTAATACTTATGTGCAATGCTTCAATATTATTTTTTTAATAGCATATTATAGAAAATTTAGTGTAAAAAATTAGAATTAATAAAAAATAAGCCGGTAAATGGTTGACCGATAAAATCGATTAATCGGCCGATAAGCGATTAATATTCATTTTAAGGCGAACCGATAAGCTAAGATTAACGATTTTTTGAACATTGATCACAGGTAAGTAATTTGACTAGAGATTAAGTGTAGTTAGAGACTAAACTTGTCAAATAACTGAAATACTAGAAATTCTCAAAGAAATAGAAAAAAGTGGCAGTGGAAAATAATTAGAAAAAATTGGATAAAAAAATGGTTCTACCGCGGGCAGAGGCGCTCGACGGGCGCCACGTGGTACTCCTTTAGCACCGGTTGGAAATACAACCGGTGCTAAAGGGGGAGGGGCTTTAGCACCGGATGCTTTGCACCGGTTCGGCAACCGGTGCTAAAGCCCCTTACCAACCA
This sequence comes from Lolium rigidum, assembly GCF_022539505.1. NCBI lineage: Eukaryota > Viridiplantae > Streptophyta > Magnoliopsida > Poales > Poaceae > Lolium > Lolium rigidum. The sequence goes on along the minus strand of NC_061514.1, from coordinate 55,291,176 downwards.
GTGTTACAACCCCAATTTGCACTAGTGCATGGGCAGCCCGGCCCAGACGACCCAGCCCAAAAATCCCGGACCGGGCCGGGTTGGGCTTGCACTTCGGGCCGGGTTCGGACTTGATTTTTTATTCTGAAAGTCGGGCCAGGTTCGGGCCTGATTTTCGAGCCCAAACGTCGGGTCAGGCTGGGCTCGGGCTTGCAGTTTACGCAATTTAGGCAAGACTCGGGCCGGGCTGGGATTTTGCCTTTTTCGGCTCGGATTCAGGCTTGATTTATAGGCCCGACAGTCGGGCCGGGTCGGGCTCGGGCTTGTCATTTTAGGTTCGGGCTTTTTCGGGCTTGGCGCGAAGCCCGATCCGGCCTGAGTTTTGCCCTGTAGAAGAAACCAATACATTTTTTTTTGAAATGAGGGCAAAAGCTTTGCCCATTTAATTGATTAAGATAGAAGTTTTAGGTTTATGACATACTACAAGTTCACTCTCCCGATATCAAATGACTCAAACTTTTAGCACCGGCTAAGACCCATAATCTAGCCTCCTTTTTAATCCTATAGAAGACGATTTGTGAAGGGGTGTGCTTGTTCTTGAACACTCTATCGTTTCTTTCATTTGAAATCTCCCAAATGATGAGCATTGATAGGGATGCCATTCCTTTGTGGTTTTGCCTCGTGGACATCATGTTCCACCACTCCGGGAAAGAGAGGTCCGCCCAAGTATTACTGTGAAGTGCCGGTATATGCAACCAATCTTTAGTCTTCTCCCAAAGACATAAGGTGGAGCAACAATGGACGAGTAGATGGTCGACGGACTCCGTGCATTGCTTGCATAAAGGGCAAAGACCGCAATTCGGCCACCCTCGCTTAGCCAAGCGGTCAGCGGTCCAAATCCTATTTTGATTAACAAGCCAAGCGAAAAACTTAATCTTTGGCGGCACCCACGCCTTTCAAACTGACTTGTATAAGCTTGAGAGGGTGGACTCCAAAAATTACAACTCATAAGCGGACTTTTTTGTGTATTGCCCATTATTGGTGAGCCTCCAAGAGATGTCATCTTCAATATTCTCATTATTTGGAGGATACTCCAAAGCTCGACAAATTGGGAAAGGTGCTCCAAAGAGAAGTCTTGCTCCAACTCAACTTTATGTACCCAAGCATTACTGTGCAAAGCTTGCGCCATTTTTTCGCTTGGAGGAGGCAAAGATTAATGGTGCAATCTTAATTGGCTTTCTCCCCTCAAGCCACTGAGCATACCAAAATGGAGTATGCATACCATTGCCTACCATGATGATTGTCGCGACATAGAATAACTCCATATCTTGTTTCGTGCAAGGATTACCGGAACCCACCCAAATTTTTGTAGGGTCTTTTAACCCCAACCAAGGCCATCTAAGATGAAGGGCCGTTGTGTATTTATCCATATGAAGGATGCCAAGGCCGGCCATCTTCTTGGGACAACAAACCATTTCCCAATTTACTTTGCACTTTGAAGCTGTAGTGTGCTCTTTTTCCCGACCAAAGGAAGGCCCGCTCAATCTTGTTGATGAAAGAGATGGTGCTCGCCGGTATGGAGAGATGTGTCAAGTAGTAGATCGCCTAGGGGGCAATCACGAACATAACCAAGGAGGGAGCGGCCGGCCATAGTGATATATTTCCATTCCATGTGGAAAACTTTCCGGCATATTTATCCTCTAAATGTTGAATGTATGTAGACAATACGGCCGATTTATGGGAAGAGGGGACCCTAGTACCCAGGAAGTTGGACTTTACATCCGTACGTTTTATCTGTGCGCAATACGTACAGTGGCCGGCCGTAATACATTACGACAGCCGGCCCACATAAACCAATAATACAAAACAAGATACGCGACGAAAACCAGGAAGTTGGACAATACGGCTGTACGTTTTGTACCTCGACTCCTTGATATCTGTGGGCGCTTACCGTACACAAGACAAAAAATAATCGAGATGGCATTATCATCTGTAATCATGCTTTGGCGTGCTACTAACCAAACATATATAAACATAGTATACGGACGGCAGTCGTCTAGCTTTCAGGCCGGAATCAAGGTCACCAGAAAAGCGATTGGGGAAACGGCCGGCTGCTCCAACGGTCAACTATCGATCCTACGCCCGTACAGATCGAATATGTCGACCTGGCATGCACGTGCTGCGACAAGGAGGGGCTACTGAGCACCAACATGAACAAGTCGATCAGAAGGTCAACTTCTCTGCGAGAGAGCTAGCTTATCCTTTACAAAACCTCAACTTGGCATGGATGAATATTTAACATCCCAACATGCTTATTTATCTTGCAGATCTATGTGTATACACGACTCGGCCACATACCTATACCACCCACCGATCCCCACTTCCCGATGATGACGGCGACGCCCAATGTGTTTCATCTATGGAGTTTCAATGTTGAAGTTCCTTTCTTTTTTGGGGGAACAGAGGAGTTTCAGTCTCAAGTTCAAGGTTTTCGAATCTTAGTGAGAGTACCGTCCGCTTTCGTATCGAAGATTTCAATTTAACATGGCTGAGAACAACAGATGCAAATCTCCAGGATTGGTAAGCATGTGGCTACCCTTGTAAAAATAACTATGCATGAAATACAGAACTATACTTATATGGTAATCCTTTTGCCCATAAAGATATCTCAATTTTGTTAAAATATGCATGTATGCAGACACATGCAAAGGCAGCTAATTGGGTCCACCAGTGTAGAGTAATCTATTACCCAGTGCAGTTAGCTCTGAACAACCGTTAGTTCGGGGATTGGATCTACCAGAAGACACGCCGATGTATATAATTCAGGGTTCGGTAGCTGTACTGCTTGTCCTTACTGACGGAGCCGCACATACACATCAGAGCTGACAAGGATCTTAGATTTCTATCCTTCTTTAGGTTCTCCTCGTTCTGTCACTTTGTGTTAGCTGCTTGTTAATCTATTCGTTTCTACTAGGTTCATCTACAACTTTCTCAGTACGTAGTAGTTATCAGTAGACTTTTTTCCCTTCACAAAGCTCTTTTTTGAAATACTGTAAGAGCTAGTAATTGCATGAGACAAAATTGCTCTGGATGGTGTTATTCTGTGGAACGGGTGCACACGTTTGCAAATTTTAAATACGAACAGTTGATTGGAGAGAGCACACATCACTAGTTCTTTCTCCGTATTCTCCCCGGATAAGAAGCTGAGCTCGTATTAAGCATGAGGAGGTTGTGCGCGTTCACTTGTACCAGCATGTATCTTGCAGGGTGCAGCTATATGGGCTCGAACTAGTCAATTTGCAAGTGGTCAATGAACAGCTGCAAGTGACTGGAAAACATAGTATAGAAAAAATTGGAGTCTATTGCTTCTGAAATTGAGCAGTTTGCAGTTGTGTGAGGGGTCCAGATTGGCCGTACCTAGAGCTAGCCGACACTATGACTTTGCTTCTTATCACCGGCGATGCTTATCGTTCGCTCCTCGTTATAATCGGTTGGTACGATCACATGGGCAGCTGATCTAAGCAGAGAAATATGCGACATATCAATGTCGTTGTGGCTCTATATCTTATTTCCTCGCCCCAGATGACACATTGTAAACCGAGTTGTAGCGACCATTCTTTATTTCAATTGGTATACAGCTGGTATCATTACGGAAGTAGTTCTCCTCTACTAGATGCTAGATGGTATGTAAAGTCAAGTCTTTGCAATAGAGGAGACCCAATCTTTGTTTTACTATTAATATTCTTGTTCCGGTACTTGTGTACATATATAATTCCCCTAAAACACGCAGAAACTCAATCGGCTCCCGGGTGCGTATGATCCATTTACCATAAAAACATATTTTCAAGTGTTAAAAAAATTTGATACTCCCTCTGATTCATATTAATTGACTTCAATATGAATGTATCTAGAACTAAAACGTGTCTAGATACATCATATTAGAGTCAACTAATATGAACCGGAGGGAGTAAAAAATTTACATGTACTCCCTTTGGTCCGGTATTCTGGGCTTATTAGAAATAGCACTGCGATCAAGGTGCAAAACTATTGGCTAATTTGAGTCCCGTTTTCCCTATGAGTCCACCAATTAGCATGCCATTTTGATTTTTCCATTAAGTATCGCTATTAATGTGGGCAAGTGAAGCATCATTTTTGCCCACCTCACACAACCTAGGAAAAAGGAAAGAGAAGCATGCGATGTGGCTAGGAGTAAATCTAGGAGTCAATTAATAAGGAAATTAAATGAAAGCAGGCCTTATTTCCTTAGGTATTTTGGAACAAATAGTTTTTTACAAGGAGCCCAAAATACCGGACCGGAGGGAGTACATCTCCATAATGTATATGTATTCGTCAAGTTTCATGAAAAAATGATATTTTTGGTAGTCTAAGCGAAAAAGAGAAAATTTATCTTGTGACAAGTCTTTGTTTCAGCACCGAATTTTGTCTCTTTTACACACGCCACATGACATGTTGATTTTTCATGAAACGACTTTGTGAGCACGTAGCACATGAAGATGTACGTGCAAAATTTTTGTTTTAATTTTTATGACATTTTAAAATGTGTCTAACATGTATTTCAAAATAAAGGGAGCATACGCTCCCATGTACCAAAACATCACTCCCACCTAAAACACGACACAATTAACTTCCTCCACGTAGTGTATCTTTTCTAACTACGAAGTCATCATCTCCTAACCCTAACCTCCCTCCCTCTTCCGCGTCGGGCGGCCTCCCCCTGCGCTCCCTCGGTGTCCCTGATGACCCACAAGTATAGGGGGTGTATCGTAGTATCTTTGATAAGTAAGAATGTCGATCCCAACGAGGAGCAGAAGGTGTTGACAAGCAGTTTCGATGTAGGAATCACTGTAAATGCTCACAGACAAGTATTCAGGGGGTTTTGATGTAGCAGTTGAATAAAGTACGAGTAAGTAAAATGCAAGAGTAACAATTGCAGCGAGTGACCCAATCCTTTTTAGCACAAAGGACAAGCCGGTTTGTTTACTTATAATGACCAAACGTTCTTGAGGACACACGGGATTTTAGTCTAGTGCTTTCGCTACATACGGCTAATTAATCTTCATTGTTTTGATAAGTGTTGTGTGGGTGAACCTATGCTAATGCACCGCCCTTCCTAGGACTAATACATACTTGTGATTATACCCCTTGTAAGCATCCGCAACTACAAGAAAGTAATTAAGATAAATCTAACCACAGCCTTAAACTCTGAGATCCTGCTATCCCTCCCGCATCGATATACCAACGGGGGTTCGGGTTTCGTCACTCCGGCAACCCCGCAATTGGCAAACGAGTACAAGATGCACTCCCTAGGCCCATAAAGGTGAAGTGTCATGTAGTCGACGTTCACATGACACCACTAGAAGAGTAACACCACAACTTAAATATCATAACATTGAATATTACTCAACCATAATTCACTACTAACATTTAGACTTCACCCATGTCCTCAAGAACTAAACGAACTACTCACGAGACATCATATGGAACATGATCAGAGGTGATATGATGATAAATAACAATCTAAACATAAACCTTGGTTCAATGGTTTCTCTCAATAGCATCAATAACAAGTAGAAATCAACACCGGGAGAGTTTCCCCTATCAAACAATCAAGATCCAATCCAAATTGTTACAGCGGTGACGATGTGCAGCGGTGGAGACGGCGGTGATGATGATGTAGATGATGATGATGGTGGTGGAGATGATGTCCAGCTCGATGACGGTGACGATGGCGTCGATTTCCCCCTCCGGGAGGGAATTTCCCCGGCGGATCTTAGCCTGCCGGAGAGCTCTTTTCTCTCTGGTGTTCTCCGCCTCGCAGAGGCGGCTGTGACTCTTCGCGACTATTCCCCTGGAGCTTAGGTTTTCGGGACGAAGATGTACGCGAAGGAGAGGAGGCCAGAGGGGGCTGTGGGCCCCCTCCTCACAGGGCGGCGTGACCAGGGCAGGGCCCACGCCGGCCTATGAGGTGGGCCATGGCGGCCCTCCTCGGCTCCTCCTTCTGGCTCCCTTCGTCTTCTGGAAAAATAGGATTTTTCATATAAATTTCGTCAATTGTTGATCTTCCGAAATATTGCATTCTGATGACGCTTTTTCCAGCAGAATCCTGACTCCGGTGCGCGATCCTCCAATAATCATGAAACATGCAAAATAGATGAAATAACATAAGTATCTCCTCCAAATATGAAATATATCAATGAATAACAGCAAATTATGATATAAAATAGTGATGCAAAATGGACGTATCAACTCCCCCAAGCTTAGACTTCGCTTGTCCCCAAGCGAAACTGAACTCGGTAAACAGGACCACATGTTTATGGAGTGAAGAGTCGATAAATAAAATACGGATAAGAAGCATCATATTCATTCACACAAGACATTCTAGTGAACAACTTCCTCATATAATTCAACTTGAAACAAGTAGAAGGTAATCACAGATAAAGGTGCATAAGAAATCATAACTGGTGATGGCAAACTTCGTTCTTGGTCAGAGAACAATTAACAGGTTATACTTATCTATCGAGCAGCGCTCTCATATTAAAGTTTACTAGTTGAATGCCCGTGCGTTGCTACGGTCTCTCAATTTTTTGTCAGGCACATATATATATGATCTACGTAGCAAAACAATTGCTGACGTGGAGGATATAGAAATGAAAAGAAAATCTATATTTGGTTTACTTGAAGTGCCAGGGCTTGCTCTTGATCTTCATCACTGGAATCTAAAAGTTACATACCCATTTCATCGCTAGGAAATTTGTAGGTTTGTCCATGACGCATCCTCCTTGTCTCTAACTCCAGCGCGCCCAATTCCTCCTCTATGCACTCCCCCTTCGAGTATTTTGGCCCGCTAAGTTGCCCTCAGGACGCGTGAGTGTGATGAAAGCATGAAATTAATTATCAGACATTGACGGGATAAAGTTGTTAAAATAAGCACAATTCCAGTTTGCCATGTGCATGTAGACCAGCAAAATAATTGTGTGGCTCTTTTCCACATGGATTATAAAGTAAAACAAAAAGTTACTGTTCAGCCCTACAAATGGTGTAGACATGAGAGATACCACAGTTAACGAAATTAGTCTATAGCAAACCTAACAAAACAACTTAAATAATGTACAGTACATCATTTTCTTCGCCGTCCGCTGATCATGGAGTTTTGAGTGGGTACCTTCATCATCCTCCAAGGTATTGTTCAGCGCTCCCCGAGCGGGATAGCGACCGCCAGCTTATCCATTCATGCAATTAGTTTTAAGGTGGTGGTAGGGACCATGACATCAAAGAAAAGGTGCTTCCGGCGGCCGATAACCAGGAGCCCTCGTCCGTCCAGCCATCCAACAGAGCATCACCATCAGGTAGAGCGAGTTGGTGAGAGCACACAAACAGATTTCTCCTATGTCGTAGCATCATTCCTAACTCTCTCCTCTTAGTTTTTGTTCATGTGACCCCCTTCCCCCCGAGACTCTCCCATATATCCATATCTCTCCCAATTTCTAAATCCCCTAGAGAGGAGTCCCTGGAGCCAATGTCAGTTCTCTCTGTGAGCGCGCGGTATCAGTGACCAGCTCCTCGGTACATCCCCGCCGCCATTCTTGCGCCACAGCGAGCTCCTCCCGCTCGTACCGTCCTGTTGGCCACGGCCATCGCCGTCGCCCCACCTTGGTCGCCCCCGTCGTCCATGTGAGTTGAACATAAATCTTAGAAGGCAAGATATTTTATCAGCAACCGTCTGTGGATAACTTAGTTCCAACGATTCAAGGATATACTATCTGTAATGGCGGTGCTCTAAGGTGGAGTAAAGATGCAAATTGTTTTATGTGCAATCCAAAATTTGTTGAAAGCAGTTGTATTAAATAACCAGAAAAATGTTTAACCTACAAAAAGTGATGGTATATTTTCCAGCACAGGTTCTGCGGATCAATCCTTGGGGACGGTGTTTGTGGAGCGTGCCGAGTCGGAACAGACGACCTCCTGAATCTTGCATGGCGTTGAGCTGCGGCATGCAGGCCGTTTCATGTGCGTGGGATTGCAGGGAGGCGGCGGTGTCGTTGGTGAGAACAGAGAAGGAGAGTAGACGACGGTGATACTCTGCGCCTCCAGGCCGTCCGCCCGGGGAGAGGGCGACATCAGGTTCGGGCCTGGGCAGAATGCACCCTCCCCTCGAGAGGAAGGCGGCCTGTTGGTGGAAGCGATCCATCTCACATGACATTGTCGGCATCGAGGACCGGCCCGCAGTGGGAGGGACTCGGCGAGATGGATGGTGAGGCAGCCGCGTGATTGGATCAACATGGAGATGAGCAATAACATTAAGATGTCGTGACTCTTGAGATTTGTTCTGGGAAGTGATATATACACGAAAAGGAATAGTATCGATTCCAATTTAAATATGTAATTTAATACTCCGTCCCTTCTTAATATTTAAGAATAAAGTGCACGGCGATGAAGGAGTCTATACCTTTCAATAATGCCCATGCTTGCACAGATTTGTAAGAGATCAAATTCATGCACACGAACGTTGTAGTGCAGCAGCTCCTCCTGCAAACCCATGGTAGCATGCATGCGCATGTTTCTCCTATTGTTCGCGTTTCTTCAGTAATCGTCCCATACCTTTGCTTGGTGCCGCCACTCTCACCCAACACGTAAGGTCGCTGCCCGCAGCAACATGCCGGCTATTGTGCTCTTCCAGCACCATGGGCACGCCGTCGCGCTTGTCCTGGACATGAAGGCCATCTTGCTCGTTCAGCACCACAGAGAGGCTGTCGTGCGCTCGCCCAGCACAGGAAGTCCGGCGCCCACACCATGCTGGACGCCATGTTTGTCTAGAAACACACGGACGCCTCCGTGCTCGCGCAACACAGGATGGTCGCCGCTAAGTCGCCGCCCACGCTATGTTGGATGTCGCACGCGCCACCATCACCGGAACGCGACCCGGCTCGCCCTGCACGGCGCCGCCACCCGCAGCACTACTCCTGGTCAGTCCCTGCTCCACTGCGCGCACAGCTTGGCCGGTCGACGACATGGAGACCGCCGCCCACACCATGAACACCGCTAATACCACAGAGGCCACCGCCAACACCATCATACTCGGTTCAGATTTTCACGGGAGAGATGGGAAATATCAAGAGAAGCTGTTGAGTTGGGGAAGATGGAACAATGTCGGCGTGAGAAATTCTAAATTCTTTTTCATCTACACGGTGAGAGAGGCATAGTAATTTGCTACTATGAAATTGAAGGAGCAGCAGCTGCTCGGTTAATTGATGGCGATATTTGAGGGAGGGTTAGTTTATGGAGTTTAGCCAGGAAGGCAAGTAATTGATGGACATATGGAAACGTCCGGAGATCACGTCCCAATTTAATTCAGATCCGTTGTTAGCCGGGAAGGCAAAGATTGTATGCAACTTTCTTTTGTCGAGCGGGGGCTGAGCTGAACAAGGCAAAATGTCTGGATGGTGTTAGATTGTTGAGATTAGATTAAACGGTTCAGATGCTTCCAATGACGACCATCAAAGTGCGTTGAGTGTCAAACGACCAACTCCCATTTAATAGTAGAGATATGGCACAACTTGCATACTCAATAATAATAATCTCTTCATAATCATTGATAACTTTCAAAGCTATATTCATTCAGATAAAACTTGTACTAAACAAGGAAGAGTAAAAGACATGATGAGGTAAATCACCATATAGATGGTTTGATCACAACAACTCAAATGCTTGCCTGAGATGGAGGGAAATAGGTTTACTGACTCAACATAAAGTAAAAGACAGGCCCTTCGCAGAGGGAAGCAGGGATTAAATCATGTGCTAGAGCTTTTCAGTTTTGAAATCATATAAAGAGAGTAAAAGTAACACTTTGAGAGGTGTTTGTTGTTGTCAAGGACTGGTAGCGGGTACTCTAACCCCCTTGCCAGACAAACTCTCGAAGAGCGGCTCCCATTAAAACATTTTCATTTTGGGTGGCACTCCTTCCAACCTTACTTTCACAACCATGGCTAACCGAATCCTCGGGTGCTTGCCAACAATCTCATACCATGAAGGAGTGCCTTTTTATTTTAGTTTTATTTAGATGACACTCCTCCCCTCCTTTGCTTTCTCAAGCCATGGCTAGCCGAATCCTCGGGTGCCGTCCAACAATCACATACCATGGAGGAGTGTCTATTTGTAAAATCATGAAGGTAATTAATCGGGGCTGGGAACCCCATTGCCAGCTCTTTTTGCAAAATTATTGGATAAGTGGGTGAAGCCACTAGTCCATTGGTGAAAGTTGCCCAACAAGATTGAAAGATAAAACACCACATACTTCCTCATGAGCTATAAAACATTGACACAAATAAGAGATGATAAATTTTGAATTGTTTAAAGGTAGCACACGAAGTATTTACTTGGAATGGCAGAAAATACCATGTAATAGGTAGTTATGGTGGACACAAATGGCATAGGTTTGGGTTAAGGTTTGGATGCACGAGAAGCATTCCCTCTCGGTACAGGTTTTTGGCTAGCAAGGTTAATTAGCAAGCATAAGAGTTGAGGGAAACAAACAAATATACATATGATAGAAACAATCATGCATCTTCCTTGTAAGCACAAACAATTTTAACTTCAGAATAATAAGCTAAGGAGCTAACAAGAAAGAAAGACAATGAAACAACATATCTACATGTATTTCTCTTTTCTACTTAAACCTCAAAGTGTTGTTGCTATTGACCAATGCTAAGTTTGCCAAAACCAAATAGATTTATTCAATGCTCCCAAAGTGATACCAATACTAATAACAAGATCAATCATATAATAGAGATTGCAAACTAAAATAAGATGTGCAATATGTAAATGATAAGGCTTCTCATTAATATTCCATAACGATAACTCACACCAAGGGATACATAGACAACCAACTAAGGAGAGATACTTCCACACTGCAACCCATCTTATATGATAACTTTCCTACTCATGATATGACACTACTTGATAGTAAAAAGTAAAAGATAGTGATGATGTGATACCGCGGCACTCCCCCAAGCTTGTAACAAACCAAGGGGATGCCAATACCAATGATGAATTACTCCTTCGGCGATGGTGGTGATGAATTCTTCCCGCGATTCTTACAGATCTCCTTCAGCTTTAGCTTCTCAGTTTGGCAGTTCTGCACTAAGACTCGAAGAGATTCATCGTTATCTGAAGTTGGCGGTGGTGGCCTTGTGATGGGAATCGAATAATATTCCAGCATTCTACGGAGTCGGTAATTCTCCTCCTGAAGTATCTCCACTTCTCTTCTTAGAGCACGGTATTGATCACAAAACTCATCGGTAGCCCGTAGAGCTTCTTCCAACACAGGGAAAGAGTCGAGGCTAAGAGCAGGTGGTAAGGGTCCCTGCAAGTTATGAGAGAAAGAACGTCGAGTGTCAACAGATCCCACCAAGATTTGCTTACTCCCAACGGCTTGTTGCTCTTGTTTTGGCGACACCCTCTTTACTTCTTCCTCCGAAAGCCCTTTGCCCTCGTTGTTGGAGACCATGGTGCTTCTAGATTGAAAGCAGATCCTGGCAGAAACAGCTCGAAACAAAACAAGTCGAGAAAACGATATACGGACCTCTAGGGGTCCGGGGGATTATATAGCAGGAATTTTTACGACATAAGGAAAGTTCCAGATCGAACCAGAGTCGGAGAGGGGCGACGAGGTGGCCACCTCATAGGGCGGCGCGACCAGGCTGGGGCCCGCGCCGGCCTATGAGGGCACGCCCTCGTGCGTCTCCTCCACTCCGTTTCGATCTCGTAATTTTTCATATTTTCCAAAAACAGCAAAAACATTGTTCGGAAAGTAAAACGCGAACTTTTTATTACCAATACTGTTACCTATTCAAAGTCGAGTTCTGGCGGACTGTCAATTTGACCTTTGATGAAAGCCTCCGGTGTTTCCACTCGAATAACATCAACATCTTCATTATAAGAATCACCTGAGATATAATGCTTGAGTCTTTGTCCATTCACCACTTGTGTGGCATTGCCTTGGAGAGAGCTAATTTTAATTGCTCCTGAACGATACACCTCCTCAACAACATATGGTCCTTCCCATTTCGAGAGTAATTTCCCTGCAAAGAATCTGAGATGAGACCGATACAATAGGACTTTATCCCCAATATTAAATTCTCTTTTGATAATCCTTCTATCATGCCATTTCTTAACTTTCTCTTTAAAGAGTTTAGCATTTTCATAAGCTTCACTTCTCCATTCATCTAGAGAACTCAATTGTAGCAACCTCTTCTTACCGGCAAGTTTAGGATCTTTATTTAATTCTCTTACAACCCAATAAGCTTTGTGCTCTAGTTCTAAAGGTAAATGACAAGCTTTTCCATAAACCATTTTATACGGTGACATACCCATGGGATTTTTATAAGCAGTTCTATAAGCCCATAGTGCTTCCTTCAATTTACTAGCCCAATTCTTTCTTGATTTATTAACAGTCTTTTGCAAGATAGATTTAATCTCTCTATTTGATAGTTCTACTTGCCCACTAGTTTGAGGATGATAAGCGGAAGCAATTCTATGATTAATGCCATATTTAGCAAGAGTTTTTCTAAAACCACCATGAATAAAATGAGAACCTCCATCAGTCATAATGTATCTAGGAACTCCAAATCTAGGAAAAATAATATCTAAAAGCATTCTTAACGAGGTCTCACCATCAGCACTTTTTGTAGGTATGGCTTCCACCCATTTAGTAACATAATCAACAGCAACAAGTATATGAGTGTTACCTTCTGAAGAGGGAAAAGGTCCCATGAAGTCAAATCCCCAACAATCGAACGGTTCAATAACAAGAGTATAATTCATAGGCATTTCATTGCGTCTAGAGATATTACCAACCCTTTGACATTCATCACAAGATAAGATAAACTTCCTTGCATCTTTGAAGAGAGTTAGCCAATAAAAACCTAATTGTAGAACCTTTTGCGCGGTTCTATCTCCGGCGTGATGTCCTCCATAAGCACTACCATGACATTTACTCAATATCTCTTGTTGTTCATATTCGGGAACACATCTTCGCAAAATACCATCCACTCCTTCTTTATATAAGTGTGGGTCATCCCAAAAATAATGCCTCAAGTCATAAAAGAATTTCCTCCTTTGCTGGGCTGAAAAGGTTGGAGGCAAGTACTTGGAAACAATAAAGTTAGCATAATCGGCATACCAAGGGCTATCTCGCGAGCTCACCTTTATTACAGCCAATTGTTCATTTGGAAAACTATCATTAACAGGAACAGGATCATAAGCAATATTTTCCAATCTAGACAAGTTATCAGCAACAGGATTATCAGCACCTTTCCTATCTACAATATGCAAATCAAATTCTTGCAACAGAAGTACCCATCTAATAAGCCTTGGCTTAGCATCTTTCTTTTGCATTAGGTATCTAATTGCAGCATGATCAGTATGAATTGTAACTTTTGAATCAACAATATAAGATCTAAAATTATCACAAGCAAAGACTACAGCCAACAATTCCTTTTCAGGTGTAGCATAATTTCTTTGAGCAGCATCAAGAGTTTTACTAGCATAATGAATAACATTCAACTTTTTATCTACTCGCTGTCCAAGAACAGCACCTATAGCAAAATCACTAGCATCACACATAATTTCAAAGGGTAAGTTCCAATCAGGAGGTTCAACTATAGGAGCAGTTGTTAAGGCTTTCTTTAGAGTTTCGAAAGCTTCCTTACAATCATCATCAAAAACAAAAGGTACATCTTTTTGAAGAAGATTAGTGAGAGGCTTTGAAATCTTGGAGAAATCTTTAATAAACCTCCTATAAAACCCAGCATGACCAAGGACACTACGAATACCTTTAACATCCCTAGGATAGGGCATCTTCTCAACTGCTTCAACTTTAGCTCTGTCAACTTCAATACCTCTCTCGGAAATTTTATGTCCCAATACAATTCCTTTATTAACCATAAAGTGGCATTTCTCCCAATTAAGAACAAGGTTAGTTTCTTCACACATCTGCAAAACTTTATCAAGGTTCCGCAAGCAATTATCAAAAGAATTCCCATAGACGGAAAAATCGTCCATGAATACCTCTACAATACTCTCGCAAAAACCATGAAAAATAGCAGACATGCATCTTTGAAAAGTAGCAGGAGCATTACATAAACCAAAAGGCATACTTCTATAAGCATAGGTTCCATAGGGACAAGTGAAAGTGGTTTTCTCTTGATCCTTAGTTTTAACAGCAATTTGTGAAAACCCAGAATAACCATCAAGAAAGCAAAAATGAGTATTTTTAGATAACCTTCATAACATTTGATCAATAAAAGGCAAAGGGAAATGATCTTTCTTAGTGACCTTATTAACTTTTCGATAATCAATGCACATTCTATACCCTACAACTACTCTTTGAGGTATGAGCTCATCATTATCATTAGGCACAACAGTCATTCCTCCTTTCTTAGGAACACAATGCACAGGACTAACCCATCTACTATCAGCAATAGGATATATAATACCAGCTTCAAGAAGTCTTAATACCTCATTTCTTACCACATCCTTCATCTTAGGAATTAGACGACGCTGATGTTCAACAACAGGCTTTGCATCATCTTCCATATTAATGGCATGTTGGCAAATAGAGGGAGAAATCCCCTTCAAATCATCAAGAGTGTAGCCAATAGCTCATCGGTGCTTCTTCAGTATTTCCAATAACCTTTCTTCTTCAGACTCTGAAAGCTTAGAACTAATAATAACAGGATATATTTAAGATTATCAGGCAATGGTTTTAAATCAAAGACAGGATCTTCCTTTGGTGGTAATGTTGTACCTAGATCTTCTACAGGCAAGTCATGTTTAAGAATAGGTTGACGAAGGAAAATTTCATCAAGCTCATTTCTTTCTTCCCTAAAAACTTCACTCTCACTATTCTCCAAATGTTGCTGCAAAGGATTATTAGGAGCAAGAGCAATAGATGCACACTGTTCAACTCTAAAATCATTATTAGGCGAATCAGCTTTATAAGGAGTTTTGGCAAATTTAGAGAAATTAATCTCATAAGACTCACCAGCAAATTTAGTCAAAATTTTCTCTTTCTTGCAATCTATTACAGCTCCACAAGTATTTAGAAAAGGTCTACCAAAAATGATAGGGCAATACTTACTAGCAGCAGGACCAAGTACCAAAAAGTCAGCAAGATATTTAATCTTACCACATAAAACTTCCACATCTCGAACAATACCAATTGGAGAGATAGTTTCTCTATTAGCCAGCCGAATAACCACATCAATATCTTCAAGTTCACAAGAACCAATTTCGTGCATAATCTCCGTGTAGAGCTCATAAGGAATAGCACTAATACTTGCACCAATGTCGCATAAACCATAATAACAATGATCACCAATTCTAACAGATAGCATAGGAACACTAGTTTTCTTGGACTTATTAGGATGTGAAACAATATTAGAAGCATCTTCACAAAAAATAATATGACCATCCTCCACATTTTCAGTCACAAGATCTTTAACTATTGCAACAGCAGGTTCAACTTTTATTTGTTCTTCAGGTTCTACAGGTTTCTTTTCACTTTTATTAACCGCACTGTTTATAACAGAGTACTCCTTCATTTTAGCAGGGAAGGGAGTTTTTTCAATATAAGCTTCAGGAATAACATGATCAACAGTTTCGACTACAACACATTTATTAATTGATGAATCAATTTTATCTTTATACGGTTCATGATACTTATCAAAATTCTTCTTAGGCAGTTCATAATGAGAGGCAGAGGCTTTATAAAGATTTGCAACAACTTGAGAATCAAGACCATAGGTAGCACTAATATTACGAAATTTATCAGTATCCATAAAAGCTTCAATGCATTTATAATCATAATTTATACCTGACTCTCTACCTTTGTCGATCTCCCATCCTTCAGTATTCTCCTGGATCCGATTAAGAAGGTCCATTTTAAACTCTTCTTTGTTGCATGTAAATGATCCAGAACAAGAGGTATCCAGCAAGGTCTTGTCTTGAAAAGAAAGTCTTGCATAGAAATTATCAATAATAATATTACCAGGAAGCTCATGAATGGGGCATTTGAGCATTAAAGACTTCAATCTCCGGCACGCTTGGGCAATACTCTCTCCATCATGAGGCCAAAAATTATATATGCGGTTCCGATCCTTGTGAATTTCACTTGGAGGATAGAACTTAGAATAAAATCGGGGCACAATATCATTCCATTCAAGAGAATCCCCATTATCCAGTAATTTATACCAATGCGCCACTTTACCAGACAGCGACATAGAGAATAGTTTCTTCCTCACTTCATCCATAGCAATACCTGCACACTTGAATAAGCCGCATAATTCATGTAAGAACAGTAAATGATCTCCAGGATGGACAGTTCCATCCCCTGTATAGCGGTTATCCACAACACGTTCAATAATTTTCATAGGTATTTTGAATGGTACCTCTTCCTCACCTGGCGCCTCATCCACTACCTTTGCAGTAGTAGTAGATTTTCCAAATAAAAATTCAAGAGAAGATCTCTCCATAATGAATTATAGCAGCAGGCAGGAATAAAATCAGCACAAACAGTAAAAGTTTCCCTTACCAATTCCACTTACCAATAGCGCTTCACTCCCCGGCAATGGCGCCAGAAAATAGTCTTGATGACCCACAAGTATAGGGGGTGTATAGTAGTATCTTCGACAAGTAAGAATGTCGATCCCAACGAGGAGCAGAAGGTGTTGACAAGCAGTTTCGATGTAGGAATCACTGTAAATGCTCACAGACAAGTATTCAGGGGGTTTTGATGTAGCAGTTGAATAAAGTACGAGTAAGTAAAATGCAAGAGTAACAATTGCAGCGAGTGGCCCAATCCTTTTTAGCACAAAGGACAAGCCGGTTTGTTTACTTATAATGACCAAACGTTCTTGAGGACACACGGGATTTTAGTCTAGTGCTTTCGCTACATACGGCTAATTAATCTTCATTGTTTTGATAAGTGTTGTGTGGGTGAACCTATGCTAATGCACCGCCCTTCCTAGGACTAATACATACTTGTGATTATACCCCTTGCAAGCATCCGCAACTACAAGAAAGTAATTAAGATAAATCTAACCACAACCTTAAACTCTGAGATCCTGCTATCCCTCCCCGCATCGATATACCAACGGGGGTTCAGGTTTCTGTCACTCCGGCAACCCCGCAATTGGCAAACGAGTACAAGATGCACTCCCCTAGGCCCATAAAGGTGAAGTGTCATGTAGTCGACATTCACATGACACCACTAGAAGAGTAACACCACAACTTAAATATCATAACATTGAATATTACTCAACCATAATTCACTACTAACATTTAGACTTCACCCATGTCCTCAAGAACTAAACGAACTACTCACGAGACATCATATGGAATATGATCAAAGGTGATATGATGATAAATAACAATCTGAACATAAACCTTGGTTCAATGGTTTCACTCAATAGCATCAATAACAAGTAGAAATCAACACCGGGAGAGTTTCCCCTATCAAACAATCAAGATCCAACCCAAATTGTTACAGCGGTGACGATGTGCAGCGGTGGAGACGGCGGTGATGATGATGTAGATGATGATGATGGTGGTGGAGATGATGTCCAGCTCGATGACGGTGACGATGGCGTCGATTTCCCCTCCGGGAGGGAATTTCCCCGGCGGATCTCAGCCTGCCGGAGAGCTCTTTCTCTCTCGGTGTTCTCCGCCTCGCAGAGGCGGCTGTGACTCTTCGCGACTATTCCCCTGGAGCTTAGGTTTTCGGGACGAAGATGTACGCGAAGGAGAGGAGGCCAGAGGGGGCTGTGGGCCCCCTCCTCACAGGGCGGCGCGGCCAGGGCAGGGCCCACGCCGGCCTATGAGGTGGGCCCATGGCGGCCCTCCTCGGCTCCTCCTTCTGGCTCCCTTCGTCTTCTGGAAAAATAGGATTTTTCATATAAATTTCGTCAATTGTTGATCTTCCGAAATATTGCATTCTGACGACGCTTTTTCCAGCAGAATCCTGACTCCGGTGCGCGATCCTCCAATAATCATGAAACATGCAAAATAGATGAAATAACATAAGTATCACCTCCAAATATGAAATATATCAATGAATAACAGCAAATTATGATATAAAATAGTGATGCAAAATGGACATATCAGTCCCCTCCCCCCGGCCTCCTCTCCCGTCGCCCAAGGCGTTGCCGGGCAAAGCCTGTGTGGTGCGACGGCTCTCCTCTGTCGCGGATCAGGGGGCGCGGCGGCATCCAGCCCCTTCGTCCATAGACAACGATGCGGGTTGGCGGCGACCTGGGCAAGGCTACTACCTGGCGGCAACGACAGGTGGTGGTGCGCTGGCCCCTTTGGGTCCGGTGGGCTCCCCCTTCTCCGTGCTCGGTGTGGAGGCTTCCCCGGGCTATCCTTGCATCGCTGAGGACGGCCGGAACCGATGGTGTCCATCTCCCACGCCAGAGGTGGTCAGCGGGTGGCGGCAAGGGGGCCTGCCGTTCTGCCAAATAAAGGTGGTTGTCCTAGGTTTCCTCTCGCGCCAAGTGAAGATCGGTCGGATGCTTCTTCCCACCGGGTTGGTTGGATTGTCGTGTTCTGGAAGGTCCTGCCGGCGTTGTGCGACCAATGCCTAAAGATTGTTGTATTGGGTGTTGTGCGTAACCATGTTTTTTATCTGACTGTTTGGTTTCAAAGGGAGCGCTTCGAAGCTTTGCTGGTTGTTAATATCATGGAGCTCATTTTTTCCATGGTGCTGGCAGAGAAGGGCATGAAAGATGAGATCGGTGGAAGAGCAACGGTGGTCGGAT
The DNA here is from genome assembly GCF_022539505.1 of Lolium rigidum. Lineage (NCBI taxonomy): Eukaryota > Viridiplantae > Streptophyta > Magnoliopsida > Poales > Poaceae > Lolium > Lolium rigidum. Next base: position 55,272,364 of record NC_061514.1, on the reverse strand, counting down.
CTTGGTGGTGAGGTGGAATTGGCTTGGAGCTTCGTGAATTCGACAGCGGCTTGTATGTGGGGGCGATTGCACAGGAGAAGTATAGAGTTCTATCTTCCAGGGTGAAAATCCAAGGTCTGGTCTTAACTGGTTTGTGTCTGGCAATATTCTTGTTGAAGGCATTATTTTGAGAGAGAGGACTTTCTTCAGGGTGAAAACATAAGATCTGTGATCGGGCGACGACAGCGTTTGTGCATTTTTCCTTCTTGGAGGTGTCGCTTATAGAGAAGCTGATATTCTGGTATTGTCTTGGTGGTCTCATTGTTGCTGTTTCGACTTTTCGATCTCTATAGCGGGATTTTTTTGTAGTTCTTCTCTGGGTATAATTGGTATCTCCGCGATATTAATATATGCTCTTTATGGAGAAAAAAAGTGTATATTCTCTATGAATGCTAGGTTTTCATCTGTAGAAGAATATGTGAACATGAATCCTAATTTTATACGAAAGCTGGGTTGGTTCTACCGATATTCGAAGATGATGCACCCAGAAGCACTCGCATGAAATATCCTAGTTTTGCAATGTGAAAATAATTTTAAATGAGTGACACATGTATATCCTACTTTTGCATTTAAAAAGGTAAGTTTAGTTTTCTGAATGTAAAAAAACAAATTCAGAGGTTAACTCTTTTATATTTAGTAGCATTGTGATTTTTCCGGAACACAAACTTATAATTTTATTGATATTGAGAAAATCTCACAAAACCATGCCTATCGTGGCTTGGGTTTCACAAAACAACTTTAAGGTAGTAAATTGTTTCAAAGAACCCACATGGTGTGATTTTGTCCATTTGATAATGTCCCCACGGTCCAATTAATGGACAGGTCCATGTGGCAAAGGTGATCAATTTCTATCTGTTTTTTTCTTATAGATTAGGCTGGACTTGAACCCTTTGAAGTGGTTCCAGTTTTTAACCTTTGCCCAAAACTAGTTTAAAAAATTCCATCTCCTTTAAAAATGCTGAAAATCTTGAGTGTTTCGTTTAGACAGCAGATTTGGATTTAGCAATTGTATCTTTTCAAGATATGTTTGAGAACTTTCAAGACTGAATGCTAGCAGAAAGTTGCAAAAGCCATGATAAATTTAAATTAACTAAGCAAAATGTGAGATGAATCTTTCCCAGTTTACTTATTAAATGTACATAATTTGAATTAATTGATTTTTCCATGTTTTTTTTTAAATTTGAACATTTATTGGCCAAAAATTAAAAAATGTGAAGACTTAAAATATTTGTGCAAAACTAGCTACTAATTTTCTAGCTTGATAACTACATATAATTTAAATTTCTGTCGTTTCCTAGACTTCAATAGAAGTTTTGAAATAGCTTATGTCGAAAGTTTAAAATTGTGAAAACTTTCAAAAGGTTCGATTCAAGTCTAGTTGTTCCGGTAGGGGGAAAAAACCTAAAGGGAACAATTGGCTATGCTACGTGGGCCTGACTGGTGGTCCCAAGTTGTCATATATTGTGTTGAACTAAGTAAATCGTGAAATTTGGATTCTCCAAAAGATCTTAGAGCATCTCCAACAGGCGTGTCATGCGCTATATAAACAGCAGATATACAACGTCCGAGCGCGAAATCGTCCCTCCAGCAGGCTCTGCATACGGCGCGGCGCTGCAGTTTTTTTTTTTTGGCGCGGGCCGTTTTGCCCTATCCTATGTGCTATACTTTGGGCTCTGACTGCAGCGCGCGGCATCGCTCGATGCACGCGCAAAGAAACCCTGCGCTGAAACTTCCCCCAGCGCGTCGCCGCCCCATCGCCTAATCCTCGCCTCCGCGCGGCCGCCGGCGCAATTCCAGCGATGGACGCGCCCTCCGGCACCCCACTGACTCCTCCCTACTTCATTCCACCTATCGACACCGCCTCCGTCGCGCCGCCGCCCCATGTGCCAAACCCTAGCGGTGGCGCCGACGCCGGCAACACAAGCGCCGCGGCCCGAGCTCTCTTCGTCCCGTCGCGGCCGACGGTGCACACAAGCGCCGCAGTCGCGCACGCCCCTGAAAAGGCGCGGGCGCCGCCGAGGAGGAAGGTGCCGACGTCCAAACACATTCATCAGCAGCCGCGGGCACCGGTAACCCTCCGCCGAAGAAAGGAAAGGCGACCGGGACCCGCTGCGCGTAGCCTCCGCCGCCGCCTCCACCAATGAACCATCCGCAGCCTCTGCCTCCATCTGCCGACCCATCCGGCGTGCATACGGTGTTCGAGGGAGTGCCGGAGAGGTAAAGAACACTTCTTTTTATCAAATTTTAGTTTAGATGCATACATAGCCGGAGAACCATGAATTTTATTGCAATGTAGAGTCGATGATGATGCTTTCATGGAGGCAATGAATGTCGGATCTTCGTTTGTGAATGATGACATCATTGAGGCATGGGAGGAATATGAGGATATCGATGAGGAAGGAGAAGGGTTGATTGAACCGCGCCCTCCCGATCGGTCGGCGAACTACACCATAGCGGAGGACAAGTTGCTTTGCAAGACATGGTTGACAATTGAAATGGATCCAAGAACCGGCACCGATCAAACAAGAGAGACCTATTGGATGAGGATGAAGGAGAACTTCGACGCCAACAACACAAGTGGGAACGAGCGGAGCATCATTCTCTTCGGTCTCGTTGGTCGGGCATCAACACCGATTGCCAAAAGTGGCGGGCGTGCAAGCCAATTTTGATGTCATTAACCCAAGTGGCACACATGAGATCTATAGGGTAAGCAATTCTACTACTTTGTTGATCATCTCTACGCACGGTTATTGTTCATATGGCTCATCTATTCTCTATGGCTCAAGGCTTGTTTAGAGATGTGGGAAATAATAACAAGAAAGGCAACAAGATTCTTAGTAAGCCATTCACCATGCATCATTGCTATGAAGTGCTAGGGAATGAAGAAAAGTGGAAGACCCGCATGAAATTGGATGCGGCAACCATGGCCGCCAATGCAACCAGTGAAGCAATAATCATCGATGATGATGATTCAAGTGACGAAGGCAAGAAGAGAAGCTCCACTCCTCACTCGGTTAACAATGCAAGGAGGAATGTGCTTGGTAGGAAGACCGCCAAAGATATGAAGGGAAAGAAGGCCGGAGATGATGACATTGCCATTGCTCTGGAAACAATTGCAAATGCTAAGTTGCAAGCAATTAAAGATAGGAAGGTGGCAAGAAACTTGGAGAAAGAGGCTATGGATGCTATGGAGGCTCGGAGAGCCGCTTTGGAGGAGAGGCTAGCCGCCAACGAGTAGATGAAGTTGGCTTTGGAGGAGAAGAAGAAAGCCAATGAGGAGCATCTACGCCTAGTGGAGGAGGAGAGAAAGTTCTTCTTGATGGATACTTCCCACATGGATGAAAGGCAAAAGGAGTACATCAACCTTGCTCGCGGCGAAGTGTTGGCCAAGAAGAGATTGTTGATGGCCAACATGAACACACCCACGGCCGGCATGTTTGGAGGAGGCATGGCCGGTATGGGAGACATGGCCGGCATGGGAGGCATGGCCGGCATGGGAGGCATACCCGTCATGGGAGGCGTGGCCGGCATGGGAGTCTTTGGAGGCATGGATGGCATGGGAGGACCAAGCTATGGAGGAGTCTTCGGAGGGACTATGGGAGCATCGGTGAGTGGTGTGTATGGAGCCATGTGAGCACCACCGGGAGCATTCGTGGCCTCTATGGATCCTACTATTCCTCCTTCAAGCCAAGGTGTCGATGAAGAAGAAGCAAAAGATGACGATGATTTGGAAAATGCGGAAGTGTGAGATTCTATCTTGCATTTGTGATATGCAAATTGTGTGTTGCACTATGTGTCTATTTGAACCATATGTTGTGTGTAGTTGTTGAACTACCTCATGTTGTGTGTGGTTCTTGAACTATGATGTGTGTGTGTTGCACCGGCGCGCGTGCTGTATTTTGGAGCGCCCGGCGGAGGAACATTTTTAGCGCCCGCGCTGTATTTTAGCGCCTCCGGTGGGGAAACATTTAGCGCAGCGCGCGGTAAACGTTTATAGTGCGGTCGCTACGATATATAGCGCGCCAAAATATAGTGCGCCGGTTGGAGATGCTCTTATATCCTATAATCCTTCCGTTATTGTTTTGCAAACCCTAGCCCAGTGATTGTGGTTAGCTGAAATTTGCTTTTTGATTTTCGTGTGACTTGTTTTAGCACTATTCTGTATTTACTGTAATTTACTATTCATCCTTAGGAACCATTTGACCCTTCCAACCAATTAAACAAAGGACTTTTGCCTTGTTATATCTGCCTTAATTTACACATGTGCACACACATGAACCTTCACCATCGTATAAGTCCATCTCTATACCTTGTTCTGTGCGTGGTAAAAGACTCTTGGAAGAAATCTCTACCGTGATCTAGAGCCTTTTCACATTCGGACTAGACCAAGAAAAACGGGACCTGTAGCTTTTATCCTTTAAGAAGCAATGTCAACAACGTACGTCGATCGATCGTCTGCACTCTGCAAGAGCAACCTTTTCACTTTCGGTGACGCCAAATGGCTGGCCTGATAGTGTTATTTTTTTCTGCTATACCGACAAGAGAAAAAAGAAATACTTTGCAAACGAACTAGACAAGTCATGCTTAACTACTCGAACGGTACTGACACTTTTATCTTAATAATGTCATTCTCTCTCTTTTTTCAAGGCCACATGCATACCTACTTGTATAATCCGTGCAATGTCTTTCTGTAGACGTGGCTCTTGCCTGCAACGTCATGCAAGTACAGACGTACCGTGTCCACGGTTACGGCTGACAGAAAACCGTCTGTTTAGACTGAAACATCACTGTCCTCTCAGTCTTCTATTTTCTGTACGATATGATGGAGTATCCGCCAGATCACAGGCTAGCTGCTGGCTAGTAAGTATTAATAAGGCTTTTTATTATTTAAAAAATCAAACCATGTAAACTTTGTCCAAGTTTTTACAAAAATATATTAACATGTAAATTACAAACTCAATATTAGATACATCATGAAATATATTTTCACATTATATGTCTATAAAATATCATATTTGTTGATAGATTTTTTCTAAAAATTTGCTTAAACTTTACTTGGCTTGATTTTTAGAAAAAGTTAACTTTATTCATTGGAATGGAGGATTTTTTTTGAAACAAAGGTTAATTAAGAAGAGAGAAATGCCAGATTAATCACAAAAAACCATGCGGAAACTATTACAACAAGAACACACACCAGTGCCCAATTAATGCCAAAAACTCCACACCACCGCCCGAGAGAGGCCAGGAAGTAAATGACCTAATGGAATACACTGAATTATAGAAGTTTTTCTGTCCTTAAGTTTCTTTATGGGACCCTTTTCACCTGGTACTAGATGGCAAAAGATTTTGAACAGGCTAGATGGCAGAAGTCAAAAATTGGAAACTATACATGCTTATCGTACAAGTAACAAGGCTGTGTTGCCACGTCGCGAGCTGGCTTAATTGTCAGATAGAGTTGCATATACTTTTTGTTCATCTTTTCTTCAGCGATTTTATTTTAGATAATGTTACATCGAAGACTTGCACTGATAGTTAACCGTAGAGGAAAATTCACGAAAACGCACGAGCACACGTTGAAGAGAGACAAAAACAACCCTGTCAAAACCTGTCAATTGCTCCTATTAATTGGAGTTGGCGATTGCACTATCTAACGCGCAACGGAGAATCCACCATGATCTCGTTGACTGGCCATGAAAACTTTGATTGAGCGCCACACCTTTTTGCTGCCAATCTGGGCTTTGAGATGGATTCACCGCTAGATTCTTAGCTTTTGGTGATCTTTTAATATGCATCTATTCTTCTACAGTATAAGAAATTTTTAAGCACCACCATATGAAGTTTCTATTTTGTTTTTCTAGGATACACCAAGAAACGGTGTACTATATCTACCAAACTGCCAACGGCTATGTGGCCGCACGCAATTTTCTTGCCAATGGCTTTGTCTAGAGATTGCACTGATTTTTTCAAGGTGAAAATTCAAAATCTAACTCTTGTTCAGATCAGGGGACGATGGTGATTGTGTATTGTTTTGTTTTTATAGATGTCGCTCTTGGAGACCATTCCAAAGTCGGTGTTGCTAATGGTGGTGGATTTACATGCTGTTGCAAATTACGATTGCCACAACGGGTTTTTTTTTTTGGGTTGTGCATTTTTGGTGTTTGACCAATGCTAGACATTTTTTGGGTGTGGACGTCAGATCTAATTGGTATCTATTTGATATAATATAGTTTCTTTATCGAAGAAACAAAGTTAAGCACCTATTAGTACGGCTTTGGGCTTATGGACAAAAACAAATGACGCGCCTTATCCAGCCTTGTACAATAGAGATGGGAGACAAGCCGAACACATATATAGTAGAACCATGAGTACATAGAAACCCATATTCATGCGCCGAGGGGGAGCCGGAAAGTGGACGAAAAAACTCAGTTGAACATCATAAAAGCATTATCTAGGATGCATCACCGATAGTGTGTGTTGTGCCCATAGGCCCACACCTTGAGCAGAGTCCAACACCATAGCAATGTGTCCCTACCAAGCCTCGCCAATGAGAACGGAAGGCCAACACATAAAGTTATCACAACAAGAACTTCAGGGGCAACCCATCACATAACCCAAAGATGATAAGACACCAACCACCGCAACCTATTGCCCCTCATGCTCGAGTAGGAGAAGGTTTAGCTCAGTCGGGTATATGAGAATGACTTCAAGGAGGATACAACACCTGCTGATGTCACCTTGGTCAGTATGAGCAACTGTCGAGCATAGATTTTGCCCCGCCCTTGACTATAAAATCCAAAGATCACCGGAGCAGAGGTATACAAAAGACAAAGAAGCATATGCTCGGCTATGACCACCACCACAAAGATGGCAGTTGCCTTTTCTCACCTGCGAAGGAAGACGCCAACAACCACCCCCGCTCCGCCAACAAACATCGGCATCACCACTTAACACCAGAGACACACTGTCCGCCTTCGGTTCTGGCCCTACATAGACCACTGTGAAAGATAACCCATATCGGCTACGAGTAGTTCACCATATGTCGGGACCGACGCCACCCTCCATCTAACCATCCAGCAAGCCACATCATGGGTCAAGATAGCAATATTTGGGTGAATAAGGGATTTCACTGCCACCGAATGGAGCTTCATTAGCCTCACATTAGTGGGAGGGGGCATAACACCATGCAACCAGGATGCCCACATTTGCGCCAACACGCCACCTTGTGAGAAGATGATTGACGAGGGAGCTCATCGGCAATGCCCACCATGAGGGGCTTAGGGTTGACGGAATCCTGCAGGTTAACACGGACATCGGATACCAAACGAGCAGGGAGCGAGATTTACCCAGGTTCGGGGCCCTCGATGAGGTAAAACCCTTACTTCCTGCTTGTCCGATCTTGATTTATCGAGTAAAATAGGTTACAATGGGGCAGTCGATAGACTTCTATGGTGAACTCGCCGAGAGGCAAGGTTTCTAGGGTTTGTTTTTGCTAGATTGTGCGGGTTTCGTGTGTTGTCGTTCGGCATGCCCTCTCCTGGCCTTTATATAGGAGGCCAGGTCCCGAGAGTCCTGTCCGAACTAGACTAGGTTACATTAAGATCTAATATATTCTTTCCTTTATCGACATCTTCTTGTCTTGTTCGTCAAGAATCCGTCTTCTTCTAAGTCTTCTCTATTGTAACCGACGTATGGGTCCACCTTGGATCAAGGTAATCCTCATGGGCCCCTTGTTGGGTCAAAGGAGGTAGACTAATATCGGTTACCCGATGGGTAATGCCCACATGAATGATCTCGTTGTCGCTACATAGACTTAATTTGCCAGAGATTGCACTATGTTGGTGGAGAGGGGAGGAGATGAGAGAATGATAGATTTTGGTGGAAGGCCAAGATTATGATAGTGTTGGCTGAGAGAGGAACGATGCGGTGACCAAATGATGGGGTTTCATCTTGATAGCTCCTAACCTTAAAAACAGGTTCGCATTAAAATTAAAATCATCATAAAACACAATATTCCCCTTAAATTGGTAACCAAAAATGTACTTCCATACTCGAGAGAACACACTCTTTGAAGAGAAAATGGACCTATCATGTACATCTTTTGTCCTTAAGTGTGTTATGTTAGTGAGAACACGATTGAACACACACACGAGAGGAATTACCATGTACGATAAGGGTGTAAAATGAAAAAGAGGAGTACACCACAAATACCTTGAAGATAGAATATATATAACCTTTTTAGTTCTTGTGGATGTGCCTCGCCAATGGCTGCCTGGTATATGTGATGAAACCGTCAACTGTCTCGGATGCATGTTAAATGGGGAACAGAGATAGGGGGAGGACGAGGAAGGGGTGATGAGCATGCCTGTACGAAATAGTCATACATCAAATAATGACGAATATAAATCCACTTCAACGTCCGTACCCCTTTAGGGGAAGGAGAGATATAGGGTGTGTTTCGTAATGGGGTAAAGGTGGAATGAAATGTCATGGTTATGTTCCACTGTAATAGAACTGCTCTATTCTGTTTTTGGTTTGGACAAAAAAGTGCAATGGAATGGCTCCATTTCATGTTTGGTTGGGACAAAACAAAAAGTGAAATGAATGGCCTTCTATTAACCTCTTTCATTGCCATGGTGAGTTTGCCTGTAACATGCAACACCATGGCAATCAAAATTTCAGCGGCATCTTGTTTGTATTTTCAGCAACAAGCATTATGAAATATATACACATAATCATAGCATAAAACATAACACACATTGCAGCAAACACACAAGAAAACAGCTCCCTAATCATCATTTTCCTTTTATCCATCCCCTTTTCATTTCAAAAAATCCATCCCCTTTTCCATCTAGATTGCATGTATTCTATAATAAATAACTACAATACACATATTATCCAAATAATTATATGAATAATGAGTAAGATATCACAATATTTCCTAGAATTCATGAACAAAACATGTTGAAAAAATGGGGTAGCAACATATATCACCATGCATTGCTAAGCATTTCATAGATTAGCCCATAATTAATCTATTTTGTATCAAAATCGGAGTGGGCAACAGCTAAACAGTGAAGGGTCGCACATGTTCTTCTAACCTTGTGAAAGTATAGAGATGGTAAATCTAGAGGGGGTGGGTGAATAGGTTTCTACAGATTTTAATTCTTTCTTTGCAATATTAGGCTTTACGGAATATAAAGGTGAGCCTAATGCAAACTAGGTGAAGCAACCTATATGAGGATACAACTAACTCAAGCACGAAGGCTCTCTCAGGCAGTTAAATCACAAGTAAGGAGTTCGGTTAGAGATAACCGATAGCACGCGGAGACGAGGATGTATTCCCGTGTTCCCTTCCTTTGCAAGAAGGTACGTCACGTTTGGAGGGGTGGAGGTCCCACGAAGGATTCCCCACGCCACGAAGGCTCACCCTATTCTCCGGAGCCTATCCCAGGAAGGAATAGCTCTCTCACTTGTCGTAGACTTTGAGGTAGCCTCCAAACCTTCACAATCTTGCCCGGAGCAAATCCACAGCCCGGATGCTTCCGGACTCCTCTTGCCCACCTAGGGTTTCCAAGGAACCCTAGGAAGCAAGCTTCTCGATGAATACAAGGGGGAATGAGATTTGGCTTGGTAGAACAGTAGATCGGGTCCTCCTCTAGCGATTCCCTGGAGGGATTTGATTTTGGGTGGAGGAGGAGGGAGATCGGAGGCTTTTGGTGTTTCTAGCAATGGAGTAAGAGAGAGAGAGCTCAAGAACAACTTGTAGTGTAGTGCCTAACTGTTCTGAGGTAGGAGAAGGCCTATTTATAGTGTTCTTCGAAATATGGCCGTTGGTCACTTGCCACCTCAGATTTTCTCTCGACAAACCCGGTCAACCGGACCCCTGACCGGACTGTCCGGTCTGGAGGCCGGTCAGACCGGACCAGTGACCGGACCTGCCGGTTGTGACCGGATGGTAGACCGGATCCCACTTTTCTTCGTCCAGGAGCTCCTCCGGTTGGCGCCCGGTTGGCGCCCGGTTGACCGGACCATACGCCGGACCTGCCGGTCAGGAGGCCGGCAGACCGGGCCGATGAACGGATCGATTATGCGCTGATTCGAAACCCGGTTGGCGCCCGGTCCACCGGACCGTGCGCCGGACTCGCCGGTCTGGAGGCCGGCTGACCGGGCGGCAGACCGGATCTCTGTTGTAGACCCCTTTTCGATTGTTGTTGAAGTGGGGAGTCTCCTTTAGCCTTCTTGTTCCTTTGATACACCATCTATGCCTCTTTGCCTAATACCTGAGATAATCCTTGTAAACGTATTAGGTCAAATACTCTAGCACGGTGTCATTGTTACCAAAATAATGGATAAGGGTAAAATACCCTTACAATCTCCCCCTTTTTGGTATACGATGACAAACCGAGCTAGGGTCACATATAGATATTATGATAAGCTCTAAACCTTGATTCCATATAAGATATTACGACAGCTCCCCCATAATGTGTGCACTTGGAGAATTTGCGTTTGAATGCAAAGTGCACCATTTGTGTAGTATGAGAAGCTCCCCCAATATCTTTAGGAAACAAGCATGGTATGGACAAGTATATCAAGATATATAAGCATAAAGCATGATTATCCTAATAGAGTGATTAAGCATACAAATAGTCGTCCATACACGTCCATACACAAATTATTCGAAGTAGCAAATGGTTTTTGAAAAAGCAAAGCAAATAAGCACAAGCCATATAAGATCCAAATAAAGCAACTCCCATGGCTTGTGACAATCCAAGAACCCCGTGGTCCTAGACTCTACTCTCTTCTCCCCCTTTGGCATCGGAACACCAAAAAGGCGAAGAAAAGAGGAGAGATGCTATCGCACCCATCAAAAGAACTGATGCCCGACGGAGTAGGAGCTCTCGCCATCATCGCGCGTAGCCGCACCACCGTCATCCTCATCACCATCATCATCAGAAGGAGTAGGAGCACGAGCAGTCCGAGGAGGAGGGCCACCATGAGCATACATGGATAGGTCGAAGTTCTGGAGCATTTCATCGGTAATGGGAGGCATCTCCCAAGATGGTACAACCACAGGCTCCATCTCAGGGCCAGAAGGAGGAACAGGAGCATTCCGTGCAGCCATGAACTCACTCTGTCTCCTCTGTGTCTCCTGGTTCAAGGCAAGACTCTGATGTGCAACATCATTGGTGTTCTTGCACATCTGCCACATGCTGGAGAAGAAGCGAGCAGCACCACGCTGAGGGCGCCGAGTGTAACTGGAGCTCGCTGCAGGATCATGTTGTTCCTTGGAACGGTGCTCAGTGGAGGGCATCATGGAAGGGACTTCCGGGCGACCGTCCTGAGTAGGGAATTTGAATGGTTCCATGACGACCTTTTCATCAAGAATGTTGAGAGGAGCAGGAACAATGTAGTTGATGAGCCGCTGAACATACTGAGCATAGTTTGGAGTCATGCGGTCCATAACTGCACGCTTCAGTTCACAGTGAATAAGATCACACCCATCAATCTTCCTTAGCCTGGCAGGGTGGCAGTAGTACATCAGATTCAGGTGATAGTTCCTGACTTCACTAGTATCTCCTGACTTGCTGATGAGTCTTTCACGGAACAGCTTGGCAAGGACAAGGTATGAGTAGTACATCCCGGAGATGGTGGGAGGCCCAGCTGTGGGTTTAGTGGGATAGCAAAATGAGATGTCACCTCTAGTCATCTTAGATCGAGTGTGAATTCTGTACCCTTGAGCACGGTCACCACCAAACCCCATGGCCGCACAGAACTGTGTGTAGGTGCAGGAGTACTTCTCCTTGCCAGTCATCCAAGTCATGGTGCGGTCCGCATCATCATGGAAGAAGATGGTGCAATGGAACCGACGGACTAGGAGAGGACAATAGGTGGGATCTTCTTGTGTATCATCGGGCTTGAGGCACACAAGGTCATATAGTCCCATACCCTTCAAGGTTTCAACCACAAAGCGGTACTGTGTGGCTTCATGCAAGGCAAGCTCTTCAGGATTGATGGCCTTGGGCATCACAACAGCCCCATTCTTCATACACTCTTGAGTATCATAGAAACCATGCCATAGGGCTGCTTGTGTCTTGGTCCAGAAGAACTTGTCCCCACCAGTGTAAGTCCGGTGCTCATAGCGATATGGATTCACGGTCCTCACTTCCCGCCAATCACCACGGTGTGCATCCGCAAGATTGAAATCTGGCACAATTTCATCATCCTCTTGGGCGGCATGCTTATCCTTTTTCTTACCACCAACTGACTTGGTTCTTCTCCTCTCCGAGCTGCCGGTGTCAGTAGTCTGTTGAGCTGCAGTGGGTACGCGACCACTAGAGCGGCGAGGTGGATTCTCAGCAGTCCGTCCTCGCTTGGCAACAGTGCCACGTGGTTCACCACTCCAACTACCTGTGAATGAGAGAATAGAGCGAGGATAGCAGTGGGGTAAGTATACATGTCATCAATAAGAGGGAAACCAAAAAGCATAGCATATATCCAGGTGTATTGATGAGATTTGTGCGAAAACTGGGCGATCCGGCGCACAGGCCGGTCCAACCGGGCGTCAGACCGGACGAGCCGGTTGACAATCCGGTCAGACCGGGCGGCACGCCGGGCCGGCCGGTTGAGAGGCCGGTCGACCGGGCTGGTGACCGGATCTGTCGACTTGTGAGGAGTTGCCCAGACTTTCTACCACAAATTCATGCAAAAACTCGAAACTTGAATATAGACTATAGCAATAGAGTGGAGTATGTGCTTGGTGTTGTGAGACACTCTAAAGGCATGAGGACTTACAAACCCTAACCCTAACCCTAAAATTTCCTCAAATCTTGTCAAGAAATTGCAATGTGTGATGAGGACTAGAAAATAGGGAGGAAGGGAGAGTACATTACCCGAAGACATTGTCCTCCTTGATCAAGAGAGCAAGAAGAATACTAGGTAGGGCTTGAAAACCAAGAACTCCAAAATTTCCCAAACTAGCTTGAGAGGGACCAAATCCTTCGGTGGAGATGTTCCAAGGGGCCCGATCTATGGTTTGGTGGAGTTTGGGGGGATTCTTGTGGTGGGAAGGTCCTAGATCGTGGTGGAGGTGATGAAGGCGGCGGCCATGGAGGTTTGGGAGTTGGGGGATAATGAGGAAGATGACCCCAAGGGGTATCCCCTCCCAACTCATATCAGGCCGCACGGTCGGTCGGGCGCCCGGTCGACCGGACCTGGCGCCGGCTGGTGAAAGGATCGTATACCGCACCTAGAGGGGAGGGGGTGAATAGGTGCTAACCAATTTTTAGATCTTTTTTTATTTAGGCTTGACACAAAGGTAAATTCTCTAGATATACAACTAAGTGAATTTACCTATATGACAAGGCAAACAACTAAGCAAGATATAGCTAAGCAATATAAGAGATAGAATAGGATAGAGGTAACCGAGAGTGGAGCACGCGATGACACGGAGATGATTCCCGTAGTTCCCTTCCTTTGCAAGAAGGTACGTCTACGTTTGGAGGAGTGTGGTTGCTACGAAAGCCAAACCAACAGCCACGAAGGCTTCACTCAGATCTCCGGTGAGCAATGCCACGAAGGCCTAGCCCACTTCCACTAAGGGATTTCCTCGAGGCGGAAACCGGGCCTTTACAAGGTTCTTGGGGCACACATCCACAACTGAATTGGAGGCTCCCAAATCTGTAAAAATACAACAATCAACAACAACACATCAACACAAATCAACTAGGGAACCAAATAGGAACACTAGCATGAGATCTCTCAAACAAGAGAGAGGGAAATGAAAAACGCTTCAGTGAGGATGTAGATTGGTGTCTTCTCCTTCGAATCTCCAAAGATCAAGAGCTTTGGTTGGGGGAGGAAGGAGATCTTGTAAATCTTGTGTTTCTTGAGGTGGCTCTAATGGAGGTGAGGCTTGGCTGATTTTTGAGCAATGATTGAGCAAGCATCCAAGGTAGAAGAAGGGGGGTATTTATACCCCCCCAGAAATCCAGTCGTTGCAGCTTCCGGGGGGCGGATATTCCGGCCTAAGTAAGGGCCGGATAATCCCCCCCCCCCCGGATAATCCGGCCTCAGGTACAAAACCGGGAGAATGTCCGGCCAAATATCCGGCCACTATGCTGACTTGCTTTTCTTCAGGTCCTTAGCCAAAATCGAGGGGGGCGGATATTTCGGAAATGTCCGGCCCGGATAATCCGGCCTTGGGACAAAACCGGGACAATATCCGGGCAAATGTCCGGCCCCTATCCAGAAACATACTGAGCCACAAAACCTCAAATCCTTAGCCAAAAACTGGGGGCCGGATATTTTGGAAATATTCGGCCCGGATTATCCGGCCTGATGATCTCTTTGCTGCTTCTTTTTGACAGAACTGACCACATCCAACACACATAAAAATGTATCTATATAATCCCTGTCACACTTAAACAAACATTAGTGTATCACATACATTGACATCAAACACACAAAACATAATATGAGAGATGTTCTTTCAATCTCCCCCTTTTTGGTGTTTGATGAAAATATACGGATTTGCAAGAGAATCACTATAGAGACAAGCATGATGGCAAAACATAGAGGCACTACTACAAACAGCCTTACCGCCGGCGACCTGGATGGGCTTACCGCCGGCGCCTTTGCATTCTCCGGCGATCACCTCACCGGTGGTAATGCCTCATCGCCGGCGCCTTCTAATTCGCCGGTGGTAAGGGGCCGTTACCGCCGGCGTTTTATGCAAATCGCCAGGGGTAAGTGTTTCCACCGGCGCCTACTGATTTCGCCGGTGGTAAGTGCCGTTACCGCCGGCGTTTTGCTCAAATCGCCAGGGGTAAGTTGTCTTACTGCTGGCGCTTACCGAATACATGTAGAATTTCGCCGGTGGTAATATTAACAGGAGCAAAAAAATAAAAAACTCGAATTACACAGCATATACACCAGAATTCATAGCATATACACAGAATATACAGGCAAATACCAGAATGACGGCAAGATATACATCATTAGCAAGATACACATCACTAGCAATGATACACATCATTAGAAAGTCCCGAAATGTCCCGAAATGTCCATAACATGCATGCATGCATCAATAACACAAGTGTCGACCATATGGTTCAAACATCATGACTCAAAGTAGCACATATTACACAAATACATACAAGTCCAGTCGACGACCTAGCTAAACAACAATGACATAGTAAACTATAGAGGCGGTGGCGGCAAGCATCATCACGATGAAAGGGGTCCTCCACATCTCCCTCCTCTGTCCCGCTCGAAAGTTGGCGTATCGAGCTTCCGCCTCCTCCAAAGTGGTGTACCCCTTGTAACTGTTGCCGCTGAAACGGTGGACCTGCCTCCTACAGTCTTCCCAGTCCTCGTAGACTCCAGGAACCCTGCCGTGGTAGACGACATAGTACGTCATCTATGCAAACACAGGAAAAATAAATGAAAGTTGTTAGTACATTAGTATAGAGAGATATAACATAGAGTACTAGTGCAAAGAAAAAGCATGGAAATTACTTAAGTAATTTTATGACTAACATTTGCAAAGGACAATAGTTTTTTAGTCAAGTCGGCTTCGGCGGGAAGGGACGGATGCCCTCGAGCGTATTGAATGTTCTCGTCGTCACATCCATCTTCTAATCGGCCTTCTATCTCGGCCTTAGAAAGTGCGGGACCATAGTGGAACAAGCCACCATTACCGCGGACATCCCTCCGAGTATTGTGCAAATGGTCCGCTGGATGGCACGGAACTCGGCTCTCACGTTTTCATCGGTGGTGTCCGCCATGTTCACGAACATCCGCTGAAGACTGGATGGCAACAAGAGATCGTTCTGAGACCTTACAATCGACCTCATCTGTAGGATGGCAAACCAGGCCTCCATCCCATTGTCATGCGCCGATTGCTTGAGGCAGGGGAACTTGGTTATGTGGTTGCACACATAGCAACCTTTAACTTTCTTCTCATGCCTGATTTTGTCAATGCCAACCTCGGCTATGAAGCCGCTGAGGGCTTTATCAAGTGTAGACTTAAGGTCGGTGAAGTCCTTGTCCGGATCAAGCCCGGAGTCGAGGTAACTGACATGTGAATGATACGGGTGAAAGAGGAGGAGGGTGCAGTACTTGAATCTGCGCAAAATGGAAATAAACCATCATACTCGATCAACTATGAAGGAAATTCATGAAAGAATGTAATAGAGGGTACTCTAGTAATGAAATACTTACTCGCGGAAATATGGTATGGCAAAGCATTTCTTATCCTTGTTTAACACCAAGAAATCATTGATGTACTTCGCTAGAAACGCTTGTTCGTTCTGGACGACAGTTGGAGTCATGTAGAAGGGGTCCATGATAGCGATGTCCGCTGTGTTCTCCATGGCGATATCATGCGCCATGCTGAGCGATAGGAGGCGGACCAAGTTTTGGTCGAGCTGTTGCATGTTCAAGAGCCTGAAGATGTCTTCATATCGAATGAACATCAAGTCCGCAGGGTATGTGGTGACAAAGCCATAGCCAGTGGGCACCTTGGCCGTCAAAACCGGGTACGAGGGATTTCTATCTCGAAGAAATAGGTCCTCCTTCATTAGAACAGCGTCATGCAAGCTCATCATATCCGGCGTCACCTGCTGGACAATGTGTGCTGGCAGCATAGGCTGGCCTAGGTGATGCATCTTCCTCCACGGGGTCGGCAACTTGTCATTAATCACTTTCTTGCTTGCGGCAACATCTCCGGACTTCTTCCGCTTCCTGACCTTCTTCTTACTGCAACTGGGAGTGGCGTTTTGTTTCATACCCTCCGTGGTCGCACCAAGGAGTGTCCTCGGGGTAAGCCCAACTCGGGGTGGAGCGGTGAAGGCGGTAGTGTCTTCCTGCTCGGGAGTTTCTTGTGAAAGGAACAACTTCTTCTTTAGCGTACGATCGGTGGGTGGCTTGTAAGGAGAAACCCCGTCGCCCTCCATCTCAGCGATGAACGTATCGATTGGAGCTTGATCGATGTCCAACGCGTTGTCGTGCTGACTCTCGGGCTGACTGTCGGGCTGGCTATCGGGCTCAAAAGTACCACCAGCCGGTGGAGGACTCGGGGCAGCCGGTGGCGGTGTTCAGCCGAATTAGGGCTTTCGGCCATAGAAGGATGTGATTCTTGAGGTCCCCGAGAGTGAGCGGGGTTTCCGTTTCCGGGGGTTGATAAGGAGGATGGAGGTCTTGGCATCCCGGTAACGACCGGTTCACGCGAACCCGGCTCATGCTATCATCCATCCTGGCGCAGTGGAACGTCCGATTTTTTGGCAGGAGGACACTGCCGCTCGCTACATCCTTCAACTTGTTATCCACATTCAGTAGGAAGGTGCAAGGAGTCACGTCCTCCTGTGAAAACATGTGTACGTAGGTCAGAGAGGGGCGATGACAAAGTATCTAATTTGTAGAGGCTTGAGAGGCTAAATTAATTACCGTGAGGGCGTCGAGCTCGGCTCGCGTCGAAGGACCGAGGCCAGGCGTGCACGTGACTGAGGGGCTACTGGCGCCCCCATGGCCGCCGAATCCTCTCTAGCGCATACCAAGTTGGGTGTGCATTGAGCGTGTATAGTTGGAGGCCGGTTGTCGGAGTTGCTGGCGCCTAGGCTGATCACCGGCATCGGTCCCTTTTGGCCGCCGGCGAAGTAATTCTTCATCGACAGCACAAGATCAGGGATGATTTCATTGACCCTGGTGGCCACCGCGTCATCAACCTTGCTAGCAACCGCGTCACTGACGTGTTGCTCCATGGTTGTTTCCAAGTCGGCCACCTTTTTTCAGAAGAGCCTCGTGCTCCCGGTCCTTCTGCGCCTGCCGCGACTCCTTAGTGCTTGCGGGCATGTCCAAGCCATAGTCGACAAGCTTGCGACCTCCTCCGGCAACGGGGACACGGTGGGGCTTGTCCAACGGCGGCCGTTCCTTCACGGTGTTCAGACCCCTGATAAAAGGCGTGTCCCACGGGACTTTGCCCGTCGACGTCTGGGTCGAGGAGCCAGCTGATTCGGCGGCTGCTTGTTCCTTCAACTGCCATAAGTAACATGAACAATTTAGAATGTAATGGACTTGGTGAGCACTATCAAATTAATAGGCCGGTAAATTGCTTACCACTGCATTCTCAAGTGCCTTCACCTTCGCGTCGGCGACCAACTCAACTCCCACCACCACATCAGGTTTCGTGACACGTTTCCCACCCATTTCTCTATGGTATCGGGACCTGAGATATGCCCTGAAGAGTGGGTCTTTGTACTTGGCAAAAGGGGGCTCGAGGCCAGCGTTTATGTAGGCCTGGTCCTCCTTGTCCCATACCGGCTGCTTGCCTTCGAAGCCACGGCAACCGAGATGGTGGTGACCGATGTTCTTATCCGCCAGCTCCTTCCCCCAGGCCGATTGTTGTTTGGTGTACTCGAGCTCCTCGTTTTCCAAGAATTTATTATACTGATCCAGCGTCATCCGCGGGAAGTGGCGCTGGATCTCTGTCCAAGTCTCATTGTCACCAAGCATCCCCCTCAGCATGGTTTTATAACCGCTGAGGTTCTTGGTGAACTTAGAGAGGGCTCGTCTATTCACGATGTTATCCTTGGGATCCTCGTTCCTGTATTCCACAGGGAACTCATACCGTGCGTGCAGCCGCGCAAGGAGTTGGGCCTGCAGATGCTGCTTCTTCTTGGTTCGGAGTTTCGTCTCGTTGACGTCGACGACGTCCCGAAGGATTGCTCCCAGTTGGAGGCCGTACCCCTTCGCCACATGCTTGGGCTCAGTAGGAAGACCGGTCTTGGCGTCCACCACGGTGATTATGTCGCGAGTGGTGCCGACCCTATTTGGGCGCCGCTGCTTCCGTTTTCGCTTGGCCTCGGTAGTAGTATCCGAGCTACCCCCGGCAACGCCACTGTCGGTGGTCTCGTCGGCAGCGGCCCTCTCATCCTCACCATCGTTGTCCATCTCATCACCCCCCTCCTCCGAGGACCCGTCATCGCTGCCTGGAAGTTCCTCCAGCTGATCCGAGACCATGAGCCTGTAGTGCTCATCCAACTTCCGCTGAGAAGACCCATCAACGTCTTCGTTGGGGTTTGCAGAAGACGACATCGCTAGCTATATCTACCTAGCACTGCACAAACTAGCATACAATAGCATCAAAAGTACTATCACAATAATGATGAGTAATGAACTACTCAATTAAACAGCCAGTAACAAATCATGCAGCCAAAGTATATTAGTAAACAGAGTTAAAACTGTTTCAGTTATACAGAGTTACAGAGTTACACTTGTTTCAGTTATACAGAGTTACAGAGTTGCATTTGTTTACAAAGTTACAGAGTTGCACTTGTTTCAGTTATACAATTTCACTTGTTTCAGTTACATAGCACTTGTTAAAACTAAACTTTCACGTAAACTAGTTAGTATGTATGTGCCTCTCCTCATCAATAACATTAGATTCAAAAGATATGCCATACTTCCTAGACAATGAGCAATGAATCACAATACTACATATTTAACCTAATTTCTCGAGTGTGACTTGACATATGCTCACAGACAAAATAAAAAATGAAAACTGAATCAAAGGTTATTACTGCACTTTCTCGTCATACCTTGTACTGTATCATGTTTTGATACCTAACAACCAGGTAATGTGCATTATTATCAGCTGTGCACCGCATGAATTCTGTGTTGAATTTAATTACTAGCTTAGTTTGATTGACCTGCTATTCTAATCCACGGCGAAAATTTGGCATGACCTTTGCTAAAAATGGTCATGCCGGAGTGCCCGAAATTCGCTGGAACGGAAGTTAATCGACATTCCGGCGAAACATGGACACTCAATGTGTACCTGCAGAGAGATTTCACAGCATAGAGATGCATAGGATACACTCAGCTCATTTTACAACATTTATATGCCATTTCACAGCATATGCAAACAGGTCCAGTTCACAGCATTTGCAAACAGCTCATGCCATTTCACAGCATATCCAAATAGCATATGCACCCAACTTATTTCACAGCTATGCCATTT
Organism: Lolium rigidum; assembly: GCF_022539505.1. NCBI lineage: Eukaryota > Viridiplantae > Streptophyta > Magnoliopsida > Poales > Poaceae > Lolium > Lolium rigidum. Next base: position 55,252,308 of record NC_061514.1, on the reverse strand, counting down.
CACATTCATCCTCATTCTAATTACCTTGAGCTTCTGGAGGAGTGAGCGGTGAAGACGAGGTCGGAGAGGCGGGTAGCTTGTTCCTGCGGCGGTTCCTGCAATTCAGAAAATTCAACACTTAGTCTCCACATATAAAAATGAGACATATGAAGACCTCAAAAATGGAAGGTTAGTACTAAAGGAATACTGGTGGCAGCTCAAAGTAACCACTAGCCAAAACAGTCAGACTACACAAGGTCCTTTCAGGCACATAATTTCTAACCGAACAAAACCTTCTGCGTCAGATTATACAATCACAAGGACACACACAAACAACAATCTGCCTAGAGAAACCACCTCTTGCTCTTGACTATGGCTAACAGAATTTAGCAGCTAATATGAGCTATTTGCACTTGCACATAGTGCACCTCATGAGGAGTATAAACAATGATTTGCTAATTAATTATGACACAACAGAACCACGGCCCAGGACAGCAAACAATAAGTTACTATTATAATATGTAACTAAGTAAGGGGGTAAGGCAGAGACTAATTGATGCCCATGGAGTAAAATTTGACTTGTGGATTTAGGGGCAACTTATCAATTTTAAAACCCCTACACCCATTTCTTGCAAATAGTGAGTATGTATGTCGTAGCGGTGTCATAAGAACGTCCAAATGCCGTGCCTATCGACAAATTCTAAGAAAGCAAATGCTGCACGGAGGATCTGAAAAGAAAATATCCATCAATAATATGATTATTTGGCTGATGCTAGTGGAAATGCTGCAAGTTTTATTTATCATTGACAGAAGAGAGAACCATCTGCTGATAATAGGCTATCCACAAGCAACAATGGGTATTGCAGAGGTTTTGCACTAGCACACACTGTTCAAATTTTCTTTTAAGTAGTAGAGGCAAGTTCCAGTTAACCACACACTATCCAAAATGGGGTGTAGAAATAGACGCTGCAGTAAATCGAAACAACATTTGCAGTTATATGTAGTAAATCCAGCTCAAAGCTACAGGAAAGTGACCGCTAATCATGTGCACAATCTGTCTGTATATACACGAGCGATATCAAGTTTGGATATAACATATACATTTTGAAGGTTGATTTGGATACACATAGGTGAGTGTGTGAAAAGGAAATGATCAGTTAATCACAGAATTAGGCCTCGAACCAAGAACACATAATCCAGTTGCGAACATGTACTTGCTGCACAATTGCACATAATAAACAAATAAACAAACAAGAAATCGAAAGGCTAACACTGCTGATCCGATAGAACTGTACCGCAATTGGCGCGCCGGCAAAAATGTGCTGTTGTTGAGTAGCTGCACCCAACTCGCGGACAGGCTCACCCAAATCAGTCCAGCGGCCACGAGAAAGCGAGCACGGATGAAGAAGGTACCCGGGGAGAAGCCTACCTGGCGGGGGAGAAGCCGGCGCGGCGGCGGGCGCCGAGGGGATAGCAGCGACGGCAGCCCGACGACAGCCGTGGGGGTGGGGGACAGCAGCGACGGCGGCAGATCGACGGCAGCCGTGGGGGTGGGGGACAGCAGCGACGGCGGCGGATCGATGCGGCGACGGGGACGAGCTTCTGCTTCCCAGGCGACGGGGGGACCTACTGCGACGGAGGCCGACGGTGAGGAAGGAGGAGAGGGAAACGACGGCAAGGGATAGGAGAGGGGGCAGATGAGAGGGGGCGCACCTGTGGTGGCGATAGCAGCGACGGTAGCCCGACGGCGGCGGATCGATGCGGCGACGGTGGATTTGGGGACGACGGCGCGGCAGCGGATCGATGGATTTGGGGACGACGAGGACGGGGGATTTTTTTGGCTAAGTCCTAGTCGACTTACCCCCGGCGAATTCCTGAAAACGCCGGCGGTAACGATTCTATCGCTTACAGGTGGGGCCAAGTGCAGTTATCACCGGCAGAAGCGTCTAATTCGCCGGGGGTAACACTTTTTTTCCTTCCCGGCTCGAGAGACACCTTTAGTTCTGTAAACCTATAAATTAATCAAAACCGATCCAGTAACACGGTGGTGCCACTCTGTTGTGCACAGCCGAAGCACCAGGGTTCGAATCCTTGTGGGTGCAAGAAAGCCACCTTTTTTTCCTTTTTTTTCCTTTCCCTTTCCTAGCTAAGACATCCGATAAAAATTAAATGAAGGATAAATTGCAAGACATAAATTTATGATTTTAATTCTTGAATGACTTCAAAGTCCTTTCGGCGATATCCGATAAAAAACCAAGACATAAATTTAGGATACACTTGAGACGGACAAATGGTTGTTCGAGAGATAATAATTAGAAATACACAAATGACTTCAAAGTCCCTTCCGCTTGGTCCTTGTGACCCCACCGGTATCGTCGTGACTCCTTGTGTACGGAGGAACACTTGACCTCGGTAGCGTCGTCCTTCTTCTTCTTAGTGTGTAGGTTCTATCGTCTTCATCGGGTTCTTCCATCATTGGGTCTCCGACGAGGCCGTCAAAGTCTTGCTCGTCGGCAACTCCATCCATTCCGACGAGGGCCCTTTTTCCTCTCCTTACGACAACATGGCTGGGCCTTGACGGGTCAGTTATGAAGAAGCATTGCTCGACGTGCTTAGCCAATACCCAAGGCTCATTTTGCGCGGTGGGGTTCTTGGTCTTGGATTTGGGGGGCAGTCGCATGGTGGTGACATAAGCATCTTCTTTTGTGACGTCCGTAGCCCATCTGACACGAAACATCGGTAGCTTCTCCCCGACGTAGTCGAGCTCCCAGATTTCCTCGATCCTTCCGTAGTACCTTTTCTTCTCTTCACCCGTGTACGATTCCATCGTCACACCCGAGTTCTGATAGTCGCTTCTTTTGTCTCTCTCCTCTGTGGAGAATGTATAACCGTTGATGTCGTATTTCTGATAAGTCATGAGGTTGGGGCGGGCCCATAAGACAAGGCCAATATCATTTTGTCTACGTCGCTTGCCATTGGTGGGGGATTGGCATCAATCTGGTCTTTGAACCAGCTCGCGAAAGAGGAGTTGTGCGCTCTAAATACCTCTTCTTCCGTCATCGGCTTGTCAGCCCTGCTCTTGATCATGTTTATGTGCTGATCCACCCAAGGCTCTACCTCGTTCATGTGCTGTAGTGCTACTAAGTGGGCCCTGTTGAAGTCTGTTCTCCTATCATCTTGATCCGCGTCGAGTTCCCTCTTGCCAGCGTTGTGGCCTACTCCCTCGAATCTGCCGAGGTGCTTGTTGGCGGGCAATCCAACCGGACGTGGGTCATCCTCGTTTAAATAATTCTTGCAGAAAGAGATGCACTCCTCGGTGAGAAAGCCCTGGACGATGCTTCCATCCGGATGTGCCCTGTTACGAACGTATCCTTTGATGAAGCCGTTCATTCTTTCTAACGCCATCATGTTGTGAAGGAACGCGGGCCCGAGATCCTCGATATCGTCCACTATATGCACCAGCAGATGGACCATGATGTCAAAGAATGCGGGTGGGAAGTACATCTCCATCTCGCATAGGATGGTGACGATCTCTTCCTGCAGCCTCCCGAGTTTCTTGACGGTTATCGACTTTTGAGTGATGACGTCGAAGACGTTACACAGGTCAGTCAGCGTCGCACGAACGTGTGGTTCCATTATCCCTCGGATAGCAACCGGAAGTATCTGCGTCATCATGATATGATAGTCATGAGACTTCATCCCGCTGAAGATTTTTTTCGTCGGGTCCAGCCATCTGCGTATCAGCCCCGCGTAGCCTATGGGAAATTTGACCTCTAGGAGGCACTTGAAGAATTGTTCGAGCTCATCGGGATTTAGAGTGAAGCAGGAGGGACGAGGAGTTTCGCGCTGCTTGGCCACCCTTTTGCGTTTGCGACCATCCATCTCCTCCTCCTCAGTTTCCTGGTCAACCTGCGCGAAATGAAGCTCTTTTCTGATATCAAGGGCCATCAGGTCGTGTCTTGCTTTCGACCCATCTTTGGTCCTCTTCGGCATGTTGAGCACAGTGCCAAGCAAGCTCTCGCACACGTTCTTCGTGATATGCATGACATCAAGGCTATGAGGTGTACCGAGGATCTTCCAGTACGGCAAGTCCCAAAACACGGACCTCCTTTTCCATACCCCCAAGAGCGGCCCGGGTTCCTTTTTCTTTCTCTTGTCTCCTTTCTTCCGCTTTTGGATCTTTATCTTACTCTGCCGGAGGGCGATCTTTCCAGCTTTTTCAACAGAGTATCTATCTCTTCGCCGCTTTGCCTAGGTGGAGGTCCCTCGACCTCATCCTTCCCATTGAACAGGTCTCCACGCTTCCTCCACGGGTCATTCTTGGGAAGCCACATTCGATGCCTCATGTAGACGGTTTTTGAAGACCCGGGATCCTTACCCAGCTTGTAAAAATGGCGTCTTTTCCATGCACCTCACACATGCCTTGTGTCCGTGGCACACCTGGCACGCGATATATCCGTATCCAAGATAGTCCTGCACCGTCGTCAATAGTGCGGCTTTCATACGGAAAGTTTCTTGTCCGTAGGCGTCCCAAGTTTCTATCCCTTCCTCCCACAGAGTGACTACCTCCTCCTTCAATAGCTCCAGATACAGGTTGATATCGCTCCCTGGCTGTGTCGGCCCTTGGATTAGCATACTCATGTGTATGTACTTCTTCTTCAGGGCATAGCCAAGGAGGGAGGTTGTACATCCATACAAACACGGGCCAGGTGCTGTGCTTGCTGCTTTGGTTCCCAAACGGATTGAGTCCATCGGTGCTCGCACCCAACCCGATGTTCCTTGGTTCTTTCCCGAATTCTTCGTAATACTCATCGTCTAATGTTTTCCACTGGCTTGCATCCGAAGGGTGTGTTAGCACTGGGTTTTCAACCCGTTCTACATCACGCATCACCGCCTCCTTTCTTTCCGCGTGCCAGCGCATGAGCTTTGCTTCCTTAGGGTCCACGAAGTACCGCTGCAGACGGGGCGTGAGCGGGAAGTACCACACAACTTTTCGAGGAGATTTTCTTGTCCCTCTCTTGTATCGAGATTCTCCACACTCGTGGGCATGTATCGAGATTGGCATGCTCGTTCCGATATATTACACGATCACCGATGCATGCGTGGTATTTCCGGTGCGGTAAATCGAGAGGGCACACGATTTTCTTGGCCTCCCGTAGGCTACCGGCACATGTGTTATCTTTAGGAAAGTGGATCTTCAAGTATCCGAAGAGTTCGTCCACGCTTGTGTCCGTCCATTTGTGCTTTGCCTTCATCTCCATAATATCGAGAGCGTATCTCAGACGGCTCTCCTCCGTCCCACGAGCTGCGTCGTACAACGGAGTTCTCGAGTCTACCTCGAGTTGATCCAGCTTAGCCTTCCGTCTACCAGCGATTTTGGGGTCGGTCGATGTGTTGCTGAGAAGAAGTTCTTGAACATGACGGTCCTGCACGGCCGCGGTTAGCGGGGTAATTCTACTCATGTCCTCGTCGGCCGCATGTTCTTCCCGGCCTTCTTGATCACCATCAACGTGTGCGCCATCCTCTTCAACCTCGTCTCCATTGCCGTATGGGGCATCCTCTTCATCACCTTTGTTATCATCATCTCCACCATCATCATCTCCATCATCATCACCTTCGATATCATCATCTCCATCATCACTCATCCACTGAGTATGCCCCTCCATGAAACTATACCTGAGCAGGTGCTCATTCACTATGCCTGAAAAGGGGTCGAACAACGACCCTAGCTTGCATCTTCGACAAGGACACATTATATCCTTTCGCTTTTTTTGATACATGTCGGCCGTCGCGCGTTCCACGTATCTATCCACGACGCTTTCCCTCATCTTGATGACCATCGTCGCCTACATGACAAGATAATTGATTACAACCGCCGCCTCGGTTTTCACGAAAAAATTCGGCATGACCTTTGCTAAATATTGTCATGCTGGAGTTCCAAAAATTCGCCGGAACGGAAGTTAATCAACATTCCGGCAAAACCTTGGCAACTCAATGTTCCTGCACACGTCAACAAATGCAAAACAATGCATTTACATATATGGAACCGCGTCTTTTCCCATCACTAGTGACATAACCGTGACTTTTCACCAACTCATGAACATTCCACTCATTAGTTATATACCTATTAGTTTACGCGACGTCCAAAAGCACTGGAGAGACGCCACACGTCGACTTTTATGCTCGAGAGATCTAGAGATCTAGTAATAGAGAGATCTAGCTAGATCTAGTAGAAAAGGTGGTGGGATCTAGATCTAGATCATGCAAATCATGCTAGAGGGGCTAGGTAGTGCATGATTTGCTCAAATACATCATATTTTGTTGGTTGAAATAGCTAAAATAGGTGGGGGAATGAGCTAACTAGTGCTTGGGTTGATTTGCCATCACATATGAGTGTGTGTGGGTGGTAGTAGGTGGCTGGTCGTCTTAATGGCCAGCCCCAGGTTACCGCCGGCGTTTACATATCAAAATGCCAGCGGTACAGGCCGTTACCGCCGGCATCTACGGGTCCAAAACGCCGGTGGTAAGTGAAGGCTGCGTGGCCCAGCCTGGCGCGGCGGCAGGGCCCATTACCCCCGGCGTCAACCGCCCACGTCGCCGGCGGTAGAGCCCATTACCCCCGGCGCCTTTGGGGCCAACTTGCCGGCGATAAGTGAAGGCTGCGTGGCCCACTCTGGCGCGGCGGCAGGGCCCGTTACCCCCGGCGTCAACAGCCCACGTTGCCGGCAGTGGAGCCCATTACCCTCGGCGCCTTCGGGGCAATTCGCCGGCCGTAACGCCAGGCCCAATTGTGATACCGCGGCCCATTGTATCGCCGGCGCCTGCGTGCCCATTTCGCCGGCGGTATTGGAGGCACCCCCGGCGCCATCCTACCTCCTGCGCCGGCGGTAGTGTTAGGCCCCCCTGGAAGCTATTACCGCTGGCATCTTCAACTCGTATTTGCCGGCGGTAAGGAGTGCGGCTATAAGCTATTCCCTAGTAGTGAGGCACTCCCCCTACATGTGTGCATATAAGTAATTTGCATTTGAATACAAATACACAACACATAGGAGTGAGGTGCCTCAACACAAGAGTTATCCAACATGAGCTCTACCAAGAGACATAGACAAATATGAAGTTCAGATAGGATGCGAGAAATCATACCCATATGTAGATATATAATACGGAGATATAGCATCACACATAATATAATAGCCTTGATCTCAACAAATAGAAATCCGAAAACCATAACAATCTCTCACACCACATAGCACATAGTGTTAAACGGAACACAAGCAAAACCAAATAGTTCAAATAAGAGGGAACACAAGCAATAGAAGAATGATAAACGCATATGCTTGTGCCCAAACCATGCAAATCCCCGAGAGTCCTAATAGAACACTTCTCCCCCTTTGGCATCGAGACGCCAAAAAGGGGACAAGCGCGATGCTACACGCCCCATGGGGATCACTCGGAGGCATCTTCGTCATTGGACCGGAACGCCGCTTCCTCATCTTCATCTTCAGTGTCAGGGGCATCCGGAGAGCGGCGAGTGAGGTTGGACCTTTGGAGGCAATCATCAAGATCACTCCACGAAACCTGTGCAGAATGCCACCCACTGAAACCTGGGTGAACTGGAGGCTGAGGCGGGGGTCCTTGCTCACCACTGAGCTTGTGCAGAATAACCGCCTGAGTATGCTTAATCTCAGAACGCTCTCGGCTGGCCGCATAGTTCTCCTTATGGATCTCAATGTTCATGCAAAGGATGTGACGCTGAAACCAACTAAGCCTGCTCACTTGTTTCTTCATAGCCGGGACGTCAGGATGGCGAGCAGGAGCAAAACCACTAGAACGAGCATCACCCATGAAGGAGTCAGGTGCAGGTGCAGCAGAAGAGACTGGCTTATGCCTGTAAGCCTTCTTGACATGGTGCTTCATCAAAGGGTACCCGCTCAAGTCTTCACCATCCAAGGCCACAGAGTTGTTGATGAGGAGCTGGATATATGGTGCATAAGGTATGGTGGTCCGAGAGACCATGGCATCATGAATCTCATTGAAGATGAAGTCCATGACATCAATAGTGTAGTTGTGTTCCTCATCAACATCGCGAGCACACCTAAAGCTGAGGTGCAAAAGATCCACAAGGGTTTCCCAGAGAGCATCATTGTTACCACCACTTGGAGAAATTGTGGCCCGAAAGAACCTGAGTAACTGACTATAGATGGGAAGCAGCCCCTTGGCAGAACCAACTTTTCCAGCTGAGGTATAGAGATCAAACAGCACATTCTTATCTGCCCTCTGTGGTCCATGGAGGCGACGACCTCCTCCTGCAGGAACTCCAAGAATACCAGCAAAACGGCGCAAGGTGGCCCTACAGTGAGTGGAGCCAGTTATCCATTCCATAGTGCGGTCCTCATCTTTCTGGATGGCCAAAGTGGCAAAGAATTGCTTCACCAACTCTGGACTATAGTCACATTGAATCTTCATGATATCCTTCAAGCCCATCCTGCCAGCTACCCAGATTGCATATTCAAAGTGATTTTTGACTGCCAGAAGGTCCACATCGATAGCTTGCATGGGTCTCAGATTCTTCATGGGCTCATAAATGTCCTTGTAGATGAACTCCTGCTCCATGCACCAGAATTTCCTGCCCTCTATCTCTCCATCCCTTGGGAGGTCTTCATACCAGTTCTTCATGCGGATAGCGGAATAAGAGATAGGGTCCATGGTCTTGTAGTTTTCCCTTGTAGCCTTGTTCTTCTGCCTAGATGCTGAGGACTTGCGAGGAGCGTTGGGCGCGAACTCATCACTTGACCGATCACCCCTTGGGCGTCTCCGAGCACCCCGAGAAACACGACCTGTGAAAAGCAAAGACGGATAGCAAAGAGAAGATAATGCTCATAAGTCATGTAAGATACAGTAATGTACTCTAGAAACATACTATAAGTCGGTACAAGTCTAGACACGATAGATTGAAACAAAACTGCAGTCGCGATGAAGCTCCAGGCCGGATAATCCGGTGTCCCCTGGGGGCGGATAATCCGGCCTGGCCGGATAATCCGGTCTGCGCGGGGGCCGAATAATCCGGCCCTGCGAATCTTGCAGTTCTTCCAATCGAAAACTTGTCTATGACCAGATCGGCCTCATAGCATGCAAGAGGTGAAGGAGATATGCCCTAGAGGCAATAATAAAGTGGTTATTATTTATATCTTTATGTTTATGATAAATGTTTATATATCATGCTAGAATTGTATTAACCGAAACATTAGTACATGTGTGATATGTAGACAAACAAGAAGTCCCTAGTATGCCTCTTAAACTAGCTTGTTGATTAATGGATGATTAGTTTCATAATCATGAACATTGGATGTTATTAATAACAAGGTTATGTCATTGTATGAATGATATAATGGACACACCCAATTAAGCGTAGCATAAGATCTCGTCATTAAGTTATTTGCTATAAGCTTTTGATACATAGTTACCTAGTCCTTATGACCATGAGATCATGTAAATCACTTATACCGGAAAGGTACTTTGATTACACCAAACACCACTGCGTAAATGGGTGG